>NC_037683.1:26798917-26955641 GCF_003255815.1 Theropithecus gelada | reverse complement strand
TCATCCATCCATCCATCCATCCATCCATCCATCCATCCATCTATCCATCCATTCATCTACCCTTTCATCCACTGATCCATCCATTCATCCATTTATCTATCCATTCACCCATCCATCTTCTATCTACCAATTCATCTACCTATCCATCCATCCGTTAATCCACCCACCCACCCGTCCATCCAGCCAGCCAGCCATTATCCATCCATCTATTCATCCATCCATCCATCCACCCATCCATATGTCTATCTACCTATTCATCTATTATCCATTTATCCATTCATTTATCCATCCATCCATCCATCCATCCATCCATCCATCCATCCATTCATCTACCCTTTCATCCACCCATCCATCCATTCATCCATCCATCTACCAATTCATCTACCTATCCATCCATCCATTCATCCACCTACCCATTCCATCCATCCAGTCAGCCACTATCCATCTGTCCATCCATCCATCCATCCATCCATCCATCCATCCACCCACCCATCCATCCATCCACCAATTCATCTATCTATCCATCCATCCATGCATTCATCCATCCACCATCCAGCCAGCCAGCCATTATCCATCCATCCATCCCTTCATCTATTTATCCATCCATCCATCCATCCATCCATCCATCCACCAATTCATCTACCTATCCATCCATTCACTCATCCACCCACCCATCCAGCCAGCCAGCCAGCCAGCCATTATCCATCCATTCATCTATCCATCTATCCATCCAACCATCCCTTCATCTATTCATTCATCCATCCATCCATTCATTTATCCATCCATCCATCCATTTATTCATCCATCCATCTATACATCCATCTACTCATCCATCCTTTCATCCATCCATTTATCCATCCATCCATCCATCCATCCATCTCCCAGTTGTCAACTGAGGAGCAAACGCCAAGTGTTGCATTCAACCCCCAGCACAACCTTTGCAGGGGATGATAGGGAAAGAGCATTCAGTACTCAGGGCCTATCTTGCTGAGCTCAGGGGAAGGGCCCTGAGGGCCTGACCCAGACTCGGATTCTAGAGGCAGCTTTTCCTTCCCTGCTGAGTCAGAGCTCAGGAGCCTGCTTTGCTGACCCTGGCAGCTCAGCTGACTGAAGGGGTCTAATAATCTGGGAGGGGAAAGGTCAGGAAGCCTTTCCATAAACACTCTGGAAGCCCTCCTTTTGCTTTTGCTCTGGCAAGCCCTGCTGACATAATTATTGGGCGGATGTGACCTGGCCAGACCACAGTCAGATATCCATACACTTTGCCAGAGGACAGAGGTTGCAGGGATGCTTTGATTGCTTCCCCTTCTCTCCCCAGAGCCCTGCGGGCAGGAGGAGGAGTCAGCGGAAATGCCATCACCCTTCTGATAGCAGATAGCAGCCCCATAGCCTGGTAGAGACACCTTGGGAGTGGGAAGCGGAATGGGTGGGTCCCTGAGGAGATGGTGGAACCTGTCAGACCCCTGGGACATCCTTTACCAAGCTCTGGTGACAGGTCTATTCTTGTCACCCTGGTCCCTCACTTATGGGACTGCTTCCTGGAGGAGATGGCTTTCCTGGTGGAGAAACAGGAGTATAACATGTCACTGTTGCGCAGCCTCTAACACTCTCAGCAAGAGCATTTGGTGATTATCATTACTTTTAGTATTAGTTATTATTTGAAAGTGCTGCTTTTGTACCAGGCACTTAAAAAAATGTATTCACTCATGTAACTGTTACATCCTTCTGAGGTTGGGACTGTTACTATTCCATTTAATAGATGGGAAAACTGAGGCACTAAAGTCACAAGATTAGTGTTAGAGGTAGGATTTGAACTCAGGAAGTTTGGCTCCAGAGTCTGTTTTTTAACCCCAGTATGCAAGATTATGCAGCCAGATAAGGGGTCACAATCCCCGCCGGATGGTTCCAACGCTGCCCTCTCAGCCACCACCATGGGGCGGCATTATTTTTAGATGAATGAACAAAGGACCAGGTAGCTGTGGGTGGACTGTCCACATTGTCTGTGCCCCTTAGGGGGTGGGGGTGGGGCGGGCTGGAGCAGGTCCTGACTGTGTCCTCTCCCCTTTTCCCTCCCTCTCAGATGTGGACGTCCTCCAGCGGCTGGGCCTCAGCTGGACGAAGGCCGGGAGCCCTGCACCCCCGGGAGTCATTCCTTTCCAGTCTGGCTTCATCTTTACACAGCGGGCCCGGCTCCAGGCTCCCACGGGCTCCGTCATTCCTGCCTCCCTGGGCACAGAGCTGGCGCTGGTGCTGAGCCTCTGCTCCCACCGGGTGAACCATGCCTTCCTCTTCGCTGTCCGCAGCCGGAAACACAAGCTGCAGCTGGGCCTGCAATTCCTCCCCGGCAAGACGGTCGTCCACCTGGGGTCCCGGCGTTCGGTGGCCTTCGACCTCGACATGCACGACGGGCGCTGGCACCACCTGGCCCTCGAGCTCCGAGGCCGCACAGTCACTCTGGTGACCGCCTGCGGGCAGCGCCGGGTGCCTGTCCTGCTGCCTTTCCACAGGGACCCTGCACTCGACCCCGGGGGCTCCTTCCTCTTTGGGAAGATGAACCCGCATGCGGTCCAGTTTGAAGGTGCTCTGTGCCAGTTCAGTATCTACCCTGTGACGCAGGTCGCTCACAATTACTGTACCCACCTGAGGAAGCAGTGTGGACAGGCTGACACGTACCAGTCCCCACTGGGGCCTCTCTTCTCCCAAGACTCTGGCAGACCTTTCACCTTCCAGTCTGACCTCGCCCTGCTAGGCCTGGAGAACTTGACCACTGCCACACCACTGGGGTCACAGCCAGCAGGCAGGGGACCCAAGGGGACTGTGGTGCCCGCCACTCCCACCAAGCCCCAAAGGACTAGCCCCACAAACCCTCACCAGCATATCGCGGTGCGAGGCCCAGCCCAAACCCCACTGCTACCTGCCAAGCTGTCAGCCAGTAACACACTTGATCCTGTGCTCCCAGCCTCTCTTGGCAGCTCTACCAGAACGCCTCGCCCTGCAGCCGCTCAACCATCACAGAAGATCACAGCCACCAAAATCCCCAAAAGCCTCCCTACCAAGCCTTCAGCCCCTTCTACTTCAATTGTCCCCATCAAAAGCCCCCATCCTACCCAGAAAACAGCTGCACCTTCATTTACAAAATCAGCCCCACCCACTCAGAAGCAAGTACCACCTACTTCCCGTCCAGTTCCTGCCAAAGTATCCCATCCCGCAGAGAAGCCCATCCAGAGGAACCAAGGAATGCCCAGGCCCCCACTGCCCAGCACCCAGCCCCTACCTCCTACCACCAGCTCCTCTAAAAAACCCATTCCCACACTAGCTCAGACTGAGGCCAAGATGACTAACCATGCCAGTAAGCCGGCCTCTGCCCGCACCAGCACCCACAAACCTCCCCCATTTACTGCTTTATCCTCATCTCCTGCCCCTACTCCTGGTTCTACCAGGACGACTCGGCCACCAGCCACAATGGTGCCTCCAACCTCGGGCACCAGCGCTCCCAGAACAGCACCTGCCGTCCCCACTCCTGGCTCAGCTCCCACTGGAAACAAGAAGCCCACTGGATCGGAAGCCTCAAAGAAAGCTGGACCTGAGAGCAGCCCCCGGAAGCCCGTCCCCCTCAGACCTGGGAAGGCAGCCAGGGATGTCCCTTTGAGCGATCTGACAACCAGGCCTAGCCCCAGACAGTCCCAGCCCAGTCAGCAGACCACTTCAGCCCTGGTATTGGCCCCGGCGCAATTCCTGTCCTCCAGCCCCCGGCCCACGAGCAGTGGCTATTCGTTCTTCCACCTGGCAGGATCTACGCCTTTCCCTCTGCTGATGGGGCCTCCGGGGCCCAAGGGAGACTGTGGTTTGCCGGTAAGACTGAGTGGGGTCTGCATGCTGCGTGGAGCTCCGGTGGGGGACTGGGGCATTGGTCAAGTGGTTGCCCCTGGTAAAGAAGGAAAAGGAGCAGCTTAGAGCAGGGAGCTGGTTATGGGCACATCCTCGGCTCCAGCCAGGCCCCTGGCTCCTCTGGCTCTGCTAAATGCATCATTGCTCACTCTGCTCCAGATTCATGATTCACTGGGACAGACTTAAGTCTGGTGGTTAACCCCAGGTGAAGAGCACCCCTGGGCTTTGGTTGGCCCAGGTCCAAGCCCATTCTTTGCTAACCCAGCTGCAAAGGTCGAACAGCTTAAGGAAAGCCCGTAGCTGTCTGGCCCCAGATCATGCAGTGAGTAAGCAGCTTCCAAAGCCCCGCTCTCCCAGCTCATGGAGCAGGGGTCCTTCTGGCCATCAGCTTGTCTGAGAGTTGCAGACAAAGGTCACACATGGGGAGTTCTGGATATGTTTTGTTTGGCACGTGCAGTGTCCTTTTTTAAAAATCCAATAAGTTACTAACATTTGAAAAATGTGAGAGATTTCTTATAAAAAGACTCAGCAACCAGCTTCTCTTGGAAAGTGGGAGATGCAATGGCGCTTGAGCCACCCCGTTAGAACAAGTCTGTTCTTGTCTGTGCTGGTCCCCACTTCTCCTGACTGAGTCTTCCGATCAGTCCTTTCACCTGTTTATGTTACCTGCCTGCCCAGCGCCTGCAGGGGTTTGATTTGTAACCCCCGGTAGGAGTTTGGGGTGCGGAAGATCAGCGTGGGCCAGAAGGAAGAGGAAGGGAGAAGAAAGAACACGACTTGCAGGATGGTCTCAGGGTCGATATCTCTGGCTTGCCTGGGACCGTCTCCAGGGGCAACGACCTTCCCACAGCTGGAGGCCAATTCCTCTGGGTGGGGAATGATGGGATGGCGTTTCCAGAAGCCTCAGGGCTCTGCTCTGTTCTCCCGCCTTGGAGACGACCACCGTGTGGTGGCCTCTCTCTCTCCTTCCTGAAGCCGGCTCTCCCACTGGGCTCTGTGTTTGAGGTTAGGGCTCCCTGCAATGCGGAGACAGTGGCAGATGCTGGGAATTCCCAGGCCTTCCAAACATACTTAATGAGTTTTAATAATCATTAGGAATAATATTTATCCAGCCTGTCTCCAAGGGGACGGAGAGTCCGCCTTTATTATAACCATATCGTCGAACTTATGGAAACTGTATGCATTGCTTTGCAATTATGTCAACGTTCTGCTCAAGTTCCGTGTTCTGAAATTGGCAGCGTAGAGAGTTGGGAGCCACCACTTTCTTGTGGAAAGAACGAGGAACCTTTTTCACCTCTCCAGCCAACCCAGGCCAACTCTGGCACCAGGTGCCTTGGGGCCCTGACAGCTCAGCTTCCCACGCTGTGTGTGTGCTGGGCTCAATGGTGGTGAGGTCAAAAGGGGAATTGTCCCCTCCTGACAGGACATGGTGAGGTCCATGGTCTCAACTCTGGCCACACAGCACAACCCAGTCGTGAGGAGGAGGCTAGCCCTCCCTCCCAAGAACGTGTGTGGTGTGGAGAGAGGAGGGGAGCTGGCCCAGGGCAGATTCTATAGAATGTTGGGTCTTCTGTATGTCTGAGTCAAATACTTTTTCCTGG
Source organism: Theropithecus gelada (assembly GCF_003255815.1). Taxonomy (NCBI): domain Eukaryota; kingdom Metazoa; phylum Chordata; class Mammalia; order Primates; family Cercopithecidae; genus Theropithecus; species Theropithecus gelada. The sequence goes on along the minus strand of NC_037683.1, from coordinate 26,950,152 downwards.
GGCTCGGGGCTCTGGGTTAGCAGGAAGTGAGGCCTCCTGCCAAATCTCTTTGAAAAAGAGGAGGCACTGAAGTGAACCTGGTCAGTCAGTGGATGCTTGGGGATGACTTAGTTCAACTTTCCTCATTGGACAGGTGAGAAAATTGCGCTCAGAGAGGGCCAGGACCTGCCCAAGGCCACGCAGCCTGGAGGAGGCAGAGCTGAAGTTTACATTCCAGACTCTAGACTCCAAGACTAGCACATTCCATCCCACTGCCCTGAGTGTCCACTCTGAGGCTCTGGGACTCAGATCTGGGGGACTGGGGGCTTCAGACAAGAGTCATTACTGTCCCTGTCCCTGGTCTCAAAGGAAGGACTCAAAATCTAAAGAATCTCTTTCTTTTTTTTTTTTTTTTTTTTTTTAGAGACAGGGTCTCACTCTGTCACCCAGGCTGGTGTGCAGTGGTGTGATCACAAGTCACTGCATTCTTAATCTCCCGGGCTCAATCCATCCTCCTGCCTCAGCCTCCCAGGTAGCTGGGACTACAGGCACATGCCACCATGTCCAGCTATTTTTGTCACTTTTTTGTAGAGTCTGGGTCTCACTATGTTGTCCAGGCTGGTCTTAAACTCCTGGCCTCAAACGATCCTCCTGCCTCAGCCTCTGAGAGCACTAGAATGACAGGCTTAAGCCACTGTGCCTGGCCTAAAGAATCTTCTGATTCGATAACCCATCAAGTTTATGAGCTACTTCCACAGGCACAGTGTCTCCTTTAGGACCTCATGGAAACTGGTTGAGGAGGGCAGTCTGTGTGTGTTCAGCCCTGCCCCACAGATGATCCAACAGGGGTTAGAAAGAGATAAAGGACCCGGCCAGAGGCACCCAGCATGTTCCTGAAGGAGCTGGGATGCGACTTGTGGTCCCCGACTTCTGGCCAGGGCCGAGGCTCTTTCTGCTCCTCCAGCCCTGACTTCTGAGGACAAGGGGAAGACACCAACCTGCCCAGGTGACATCCCTGCCTCAGGCCCCATGCTATCCCCTGTCCCCACCCTCCCCCAGCTTGGAACATAGCTTACTCCAGGAGGAACCAGGAAGCTGGTAGAATCTTTGTCCACTGTGTAGCAGATGGCAACCTGGTCACTTCTTCACCAGATACCAGAATAATGTAATGGAAGAGGCATCTTTGAATGGTGGTAAAATGAACTCTCATTCTTTCTGGCCTCTGCTGTCTTCCCTTGACCTCCATATACATCCAGGATCTAAGCCCAGCAGAGCAGAAGCTCCAGCTGCCCAGGAGAAGAGCTTAATTGTCCCCCATCTGGGGACATGCAGACTTGGGTTCAAATCCTGGCTCCACCCCGTTTAGCTTTGTGACTGATCCATGCTGACCCTGTTTCTATAGAACATGATAATAGCTCCCACTTCTGGGGGGGATGGTGGCCTGAAAATGTGCGTAAATTTTATTTGCATATAAAGCTGTAGTAGAGGCTGGGCGTGGTGGCTTACACCTGTAATCCCAGCACTTTGGGAGGCCAAGGCAGGCGGATCACTTGAGGACAGGAGTTCATCAACATGGTGAAACCCTATCTTTACCAAACATACAGAAATTAGCCAGGCATGGTGGCACACATCTGTAATCCTAGTTACTTGGGAGGCTGAGGTAGGAGAATCCCTTGAACTCGGGAAGTGAAGGTTGTAGTGAGCCGAGATCATGCCACTGCACTCCAGCCTGGGCAACAGTGAGACTCTGTCTCAAAAAAAAAGCTGGAGTAGAAATGAAGTAAGTTGGGCCATCTTACCTAGGTTTGAGTTTGGGGAAATTCTTTCCTCTCCCCAGTGCTCAGTCTCCTACTGAAATAAAGTGTTGGGACAGCTCTCCCCTTAGACATGACTGTGGGGCCTTTCAGTGTTTTAGAGAGGTGCAGTGGCTGTGTTTGCATGTGCAAACCTGTTCCTCGGGGTTCAGGGCACGAGAGCAACTGGCAGAGGCTGAGACAGAGTTCTGGGCCCAGGCCTGCCAGGAGTTGTAGCTGCTGAGTGAGAGAGCTCTGTGGGAGCCCCAGGAGGGGGGAGCATGGAAAAACTGAGCTTGGCCCTGGGTGAGTTGGGGCGGGGAGGCCGCGGTTCACAGCACTGCACAGAAGCTGCACAGAAGCCCCACGCCTGAGAGGAGGCGAGTCAAGGCCTTATTTATTCACGATCAGGCCACTGGCATTTGCCCACGCTTGCACTTTTTGCAAATGTCCCGTCGGGAAGACCCAGCTAAGGGCCTGGCCCACAGCACGTGCTCTGTGACTATCTATCTGTGAAATGAACGAAAGAATTTGATCCTTATGAAATGCAGGTCGTCCTGACTCCCAGACGGGGCTCCTTGAGGTTACCCAGAACTCTGCTGTCAGGGAGATGAGGAGGCCATGTGGACTGCAAAAGCACGTAGTCTTAGGATTTGGGATGACCTGGGTTTGAACCATTCCCTTATCCAGCCATCCATTCGTTCTTTGCACAATTGTTAGCTGAATGTCCTCTAGATGCCTGGTGCTGTGTGACCTTTGGCAAATCACTTAACCTCTCTAAGCCTCAGTTTCTGCCTCTATAAAATGGGGATATGGTGCCACCTACCTTTCCAGGGTCGTTACATGGATTCAGTGAGATGCGGGAGGTAAAGCACATATGAAACCTGGGTCCTGGTAGATTGTCGTGGCTGTGATTGTGGACTGATGGTGGGTGTCGACGTGGGGACTTTGGTGCACTGAGAGAACTGGGAGGGTCTGGACATAGTCTCACATTTGCTTGGGGAACTGTGCTATGAAAATATTAACCTGGGGCTAGTCGGTGGAGCAGGGACAGCTTGGGAGCCTGAATGGATAAGAGTGTCATGACACATGTCAGCTAGACAGGAGGGGGGTTAGGGGAGGACTGCCCCCATTTTTTTTTAAGCCAGACCAGAAGGTCCCAAGGAAAGGTGTTCCCAGAACCGAGTGAGAATGAAAACCTTGAGCAGGGGTCTCCCCACAGAAGCAGGGGCCATGGGAGAACACAGCTGCAGCCAAATGATAGCACAGCAGAGAGAGCACAGGGAGAGAAATAGCCTGTCCTCCCTTCTGTGCACTCTCTTTCTGGGGTCTCCCATTGGCCAAACCCAGCTGGAAGCTAGGGGTCAAGGAAGGCCAGGGTACAATCTGTAGAACTCAGCTTCCCAGGGCACAGCATGGATCTGGGGAGTAAATGGAGAAGAACCAGCATGCACATGCCATCTCACAATATGGGTATTATATTCCCATTTCACAGCTGGACAAACTGAGGCCTGGAGGTCCAGGGAGATGAAGTAACTCACTCAAGGCCATACAGAGCTGTATTGAGGCCGAGAAGCTCTGTTCCAGCAGGTCCTTCCTAGGACAGAGGCTGGGGAAGTCTGGGTGCCCTGTGGGAATTCTTAGGAATAATCATTAGCTCAGATAATCAGAGATGGAAGAGCCCTTTGAGGCTCCCTAACTACCCCCAACAGGTTACAGACACAGAGTCCAGGTGTAGAGATCAAAAGGACATTGCTCAGGGTCACACGGTAGTTAGCTGCACACCTAGGTTCGGACGTTGGTCTCCTAAACCCCAGGCCTGTAAAACCTCTCGTTGCTTACTGCCAGGGGCCATGCCAGCCAGCGCTGGTTTCTTTCTGCAGGGCTTGGCAGGCAGAGGCTCTTGTAGCTGGACACAAGGGTGGACTTGTTCCGTAGGATGGGGTTCCCCTAGATCTGGCTGTCAGAGGCCAGGACCTTGGGGGAAGCCCCGAGGGGTCTGCTTGGCTGTTTCCATGGCTCTGTTTGCATGCGCCTGGAGCCCAGGCCTCCTCCACCTCCCCCAGGCAGGCCTGAGCCCCCGCTCTGCTCCCCCTCAGCTCCGGGCCCTCTCAGAGGCCCCGTTGTTTGCAGCGTGAAGTGGAAAATCCCACCCCGGCCTCGTGAATCATCCCAGAGTCACCCTCTCAGGCTTCAGGCCCTGGAAAGAAATGGCAGCGTTTTTCCACTGCAGAGAGAACAGGCAGGGTCTCGGATCAGGGGAGAGGGGCCAGGGGGCACCCACCCATGCTTGCCACGAACAAAGTGGGCACTGAGTAGGGGAGGGTCCAGCCCATGGCTAGCACTGGGCAGCTGGCAGTCCCCACCCAGGTTGAAGGTCTGGAGTGAAGGGATTGGCCAGGCCCGAAGCTGGGGCCGGCCTGTCAAGGAGTCGGCCCGTGGGCTGACATCACCACGCTGGACCCTGGGTCCTGAGTGGCACTCAGAGTCTGCTCTGCAGATGTGGTGGATGAGGTCAGACTCTATCCTGGATGCCCCTATTTCTGGGGCAGAAGACATGCCAAGAGGGAGTGTCCAGGCCTCTGCAGCTGCAGCCCCACCAGGGTCCGTGAAGGAGCTGCACCCACGGAACCTGTTCCTCCCCAGAGTCCTGGACAAGCCCTTCACCCCGCTGGGCCTTGGCCTTCTCCTCTGTGACATGGGAAGAATCTTGCTTTTCCTCTTGACCTGATACGTAGCAGAGGAAATTACCCCCACCTTGGCCCTCCGCAATTCAGGAAATGCCAGTGCCAAGAAGGTTCCAGGATCTGTACTTCACAGATGCCCATAGAAGGGAAGGGACTTACTCAAGGCCACATACCTAGTTAGAGTCACACTTGACCAAGATTGTGTGGCAGCTGCGCAGGGTAGGAGAACAGTTCCAGCGGTCCTGGGTTTGAATCCAGGCTCTGCTTCTTGTTAGCTGTGTGGTACTGGGCAAGTCACTTTACCTCTCTGAACCTCCCTCTGGCTTCTTATCTGTTGAAATGGTGTGGTATACCTACAGTGTGCTTCATCTCAGCCCCCTGCTTTTTCTTTAATTCTGGGTCCACTTGGGACAGTTGGGTCAAGGAGGGCCTCCTAAGAAGGGACATCTCTTACTGTCCCCTAGAAACAGATGTGAAGGAGGGTGGCTTAAAATTTTGAGTTGAGGACGTTCCAGAAGCTTGCTTAACAGAAATAACAGCTAACATTTTTTTGAGCATTAACTGGGTGCCAGACACCAGGATTAGCACTTGTTATAGATTATATGTCGGCTAGGTGCTATTATTAACCTCATTTTACAGCAATAGAAACAAAGGCTTGGAGCCTGGAAATAGCTTTGCTCAAAGCCACCCAGCTAGTAAGTGGGGGGGTGGGGGTGCCCTATGTGAACCCAGGCCCTTGGCGTTACACCATACTCTATTGCCCAGAGACAGCTGGAGAGGGGAAGTAGGTAAGACTGGCATCCAGAGTCCAGAACCTGCAAAACCAGACAACTCCTCTACCCAGCCATTGAGCTCTGCCGACAATTTGGCCAGAGGTCCCCAGATGCTCAGAGGTAGCTGGGACTTACCCGAGGTCACAAAACAGTCCCTCCTCTTTCTGCTCAGGGCTGTTGCCCAGTGACCTTGGTACCCATATCTGCCTGTCTGGATCTCTCCTCTGATTTTTATTCATGGACGAGCAAGCACGTGGTGTTCACAGGCCAGAACTGTGAGCCGAGGCTGCCCAGCGTGAGATCTGGATTAATTACCAGCCAAACCGGACTGGGTTTTCAACACCGATTTTAACTCTGGGCAGGAAACCTGGAATCTCGTTGATGGTTATTTGAAACAAATGAATTCCCCAGGCCTCACACATCCTCGAAAGCCTGGCTTCCTTTGAAGGCTTCAGGCACAGTTCTTCACATCAGGCGCTTAGTTAATCCTCATTTACTCCTTCGAGGTAGATGCAGCAGTAGTTGTTGGACTCATCTTAACAGGGAGCATCTGAGACTCAGATAAGTGGGAGGAACTGCAGGAAGTCTGCCGTTATTAAGTGGTAAAGACAGGATTTGAACAAAGACCAGCTCATGGTTTAGTAAGTCTGCTCGGCTGCCTCCCTTCCTGTGTAAAGAGAAAAGAGATGAAGATACACAGATGTTCCTTAAATGCTGAGCTTCAGCGTTAGGTCTTTCACTTGCGGGAAATGGGGAGCTCTTCAATGTTGTTGAGAAGGGGAGGGCTTTTGGAAGGTGAATGAGGCTGTGTAGAGGAGGATTGCAGAAGGGAGGGAGTGGAGGAGAGAGTAGAGGCGGGGAGACCACTGAGGGGGCTGCTGCAGGTTCTTGGGGAGCAGTGATGAAGGCTGGACCATGCTGTGGCCATGGGAACAGATAGCACATTTGAGTGCCGGTTACGTACCAGGCACTGTGCTACACATTTATCATCTCTCATGTCATCCTTGGAATCCCATGGGGAGTGTTTTATTGCCTCCGTTTGTATGGGCATAAGCTGGCTAAAGACTTGCGCATTTTGTCAGTGACAGGCAGGGATCTGAACCCAGGCGCGTCTGATTCAAAAACCCGCGCCGTGCTCTGTGTGCTGTGCTGCCTCTTTGTGGGGCAGAGACACTTGGTGTGACCTTGGCCAAGTCCCTTCTCTGTTCTGATTCTTCAGAGAATTTGGCTGAGCTCTGAGGTTTCTGGCTGTTTTATTTTATCAAACGTTTGAGCCCTGGGGATAGAAAGATGACTCATATCCCCTTAGTTCCTTTGAGGAGACCATCATCTGATGGGAGAGACAGGCTTCTAAGCAGATAATTCCCCAAGTAAGATAGTGGTCTTTAAAATAGAGGAAAAGAAGGGACTTTGTCCAACTTGGGGAAGGCTTTCTGGAGGAGGTGACACCCTAAGTTAGCTGGGTGATAAATGATGAGGGCTTCAGTGACTGAATAGTAGCTACCAAAGCCCAGAAGCTCCAAAGAGCATGAGTTTCTCAGGGAAGGGACCTCAGGGGACTCCTCCTCTGAGCCGTGGACTATCCATGCCCACAGCTGCAGGCAGGATTGTTGAATGACTGCTTGAGCCCATTCTCTGCTGCCAGTGAGCACTGTCTAATGCTGTCTGTCTTGTTTTTTCCTTAGGGTCCCCCTGGGCTGCCTGGACTACCTGGAATCCCTGGTGCACGTGGGCCTCGGGTGAGTTATCTCACGCTGTCCTTTGGAACTCTTGTTGGCTCTTTTGGCCTGCGTCTCACTGCCCCCGAGGTCTCAGGTTTGCTGTGTGTCCTCAGGTTCTTCCCTCCCCATCTCTGGCACCCATATTTTGCTTTATCCATTTGGAGTGGACTTAGGGCTCTCAGGCATGCTATATGGACAGATATGGCATGGAACAGCAATGACCTCTTGTAGGTCTCGGTTGTCCATTGGGGATATCACCCTTTGCAGCCTGGGGTGGGGAAGGTGAGGAAGCCTGAAGATCACATCCCCTCGGTTGATGGACTTCAGTGTTTGTCCAGGAAAAAAGCTGACTTGGGGAATATATGGCCCTTGCATCCTTCTTCCTGTTTCTGCAGGGCTCTCCTGGGGTAGGGATGTGGACATAGGTACCTGGAGGGGCCGTGCCAGGGAGGAGTTGAGTTCCTCCTGCTGGAGAGAGGCCGGGCTTGGCAGGCTGCAGTGGCTCGCTGAGCTAGCCCAAGCCCCAGAGGGAAAATAAAATAGCTCCTATGTGATGTCCTGGCATCTTCTTTTATGCTGCCTTATTTGACCTCTCACGCCCACCCCAAGCTCCCATGGGACAGTGTGATCATTCTCATTTTAGAGATGAGGAAACTGAGTAGGAAACGGCAAAACCAGGACTGGAACCCAGGCTCTTACCCATATGCTGGAACCCTTGGAGATCCCCTTAGAGGGAGACCTACCTGCTTCCCTTAGAGGGCTGAGACCAACAGCACCCGGCATCTGTGCCCAGGCTGAATCAGCCTTTCCCACGCTGGGTGCCTGGTGAGGCCCTGGCAGAGATAGCTGCCTGGGGCATATTTTTAGCTCTGAGCCCAGCGAATGGTTCTGGTTATGCAATTACCCAAGCCTTAGTTCCCTCCAGACCTGGCCCTCTGCTCCCTGGGCCCAGGGCTCTGGAATCTGCCATCTGAAGCGGCATTTCTTCCTGGCTTCAGAGCCTTCATGAAGCACATGCCCCCTGGGGACCACATAGATATCGCAGAGGCTGCTAGCCCATGGGACCGTGCAGCCTGGGACCAGGATGAGGCCGTTGACCTAGGTAGCCTACTCCCTTCCCCAACCTCCTGAGCCCCCCAGCCTCTGCGGTTTTGCTCTGGCTGTCCTCCTTTGTAAACTCCTCCTCCATTCATGTCTAAGAGCAAACACCACCTTTATTTCTGGTGACCACTCCCTTCTTGGAACTCCCGCAGTGGTTCCCCTGTTCCCTCTGGATGGCGTGGCCCATTTTCCCACAGCTCTTATTGACCACTGAACTCCGTTTGCTGAGCCACATGTGCAGGATCTCATTCCACCTTTCCAGCCATCCTGAGAAATAGGTTTCAATCTATTCCCATTTTACAGACGAGGAAACCGAGGCTCAGAAAGGTTTAGTTACTTCAGATAAAGTTAAAGAGAGTAAATGGCAGAGCCAGGATTGAACCCCGGGTAGTCTGCCTCCAGAGCCTACCTTTTTTTTTTTTTTTTTTTTTTTGCCAGAGTCTTGCTTTGTCTCCCAGGCTGGAGTGCAATGGAGCAATCTGGGCTCACTGCAACCTCCACCTCCCAGGCTCAAGTGATTCTCCTGCCTCAGCCTCGCAAGTGGCTGGGATTACAAGCACATGCCCCCACACCCAGCTAATTTTTCGTATTTTTAGTAGAGATGGGGTTTCACCATGTTGGCCAAGCTGGTCTCAAACTCCTGACCTCAAGTGATCCACCTACCTCAGCTTCCCAAAGTGCTGGGATTACAAGTGTGAGCCACTGCACCTGGCCCAGAGCCTACCATCTTAAGCATCTATTGTGCTTATTTTTCTGGGTACTCACCTGAGCCCCTTCAGAGATAGGCCTTGGTTACCTCTCTGTCCTACATGATGCCTAGCAGAGTGCCCTGCGTGCAGCAGGTGCTGGGCAAATGATTGGTGAAGAGTTTTAATCTAAGAGTCAAGAATATTTCCACCAAGAAGTTGTGGAATCTTAGGCAAGTCCCTTCCCTCCTCCTAGCCTCAGTTTCCCCATCTGTAAAGCCTGGGGTCATGGTAAGGCGTTTCTAAGTTTCCACCTAGCTCTGGGTGAATGACTTTCCTGCCACGCTTCTAGGCTCTTTCCCTGCAAGCCACCCCAGCCCCGCCGCCCGCCACCGTACCATCATCCTGTTTCTAGACTGGAAATTCCATGTATTATAAAATTCCAAAGATAATAGAATGCTGGATTAAACAATCCCAGCTCCTCTCTGCACAGATGGGGACTCTGGAGGGGCTTAAGGAGGGGCATTCTTACCTGAGGTTGCCCAAAACTCTGTGTCTTGCCCCTTCCTACCTCCACATATTCCCCCAGCCCATGGAGGGATGTCGGGGAATCCCAGAGCCTCCCCCACCTGGCTTTCTAGGCTGCAGCATTTATAGAATCAGTCTGCTTGGCTTTCAGTCAACTATGTGCCTCGTTTCTCTGCAAGGCTGGAGAGGGGTGGGGACGGTGGGGGGGCAGGGAAACAGGAAGCCCCCACCTTCAGAAGCTGCAGATGGGGGAGCTGAGTGCTCTGGCCCACCATCTATGGGGCAGCTGGGGGCATGACTGGGGAGAGGCAGCCACCCCTGACCTTGTGCAGCCCACGCCTGGCTCTGGTGGAACTGGGTGTCACAAACCCCTCCTTCAACACCCCCTCCCAAACTCTGTCCAGTTCCCACTGAGCTTGTGGTTAGACCTGGTTAGACCCCACGAGCCTGGGCTGGGGTGAACATCGGGGGGTGTTCCAGATTCCTTAGAGACTGCTGGGTCCCAGTCATTTACAGAACAGAGGGCGAGACCGAGGCTGGGGATTGCGAAGCGGGGCTCAGAACTGGGACCCAGTCTCGATGCTTCCAGGTTCTGTCGCGTGCCAGGAGACAGTGTTTGGTGGACTGCAGGGGAGGGCAGGAGGGCTGATTATTTTGGAAGGAGGGTCACAAGTGGCACTGAGAAACTCCCCAGGCTCAGTGTGCTCTGGACACTGTTCCTTCCCGGTGCATTCGGAGAAGGGGAGGGTCCCAGTTCAGGCATCAAGGAAGAGAGGAAGAGGGAGGTGCCTTGGTTGGAATGTGACAGGCTGCAGCTGGGAAGCTGGCCTCAGAGAGGGAAGAAGAAAGCAGTTCACACACAGTTAGCCCGATGAATCAAGAGGGGCAGGGACGAGGGCAGTGTGCCTAGAGGCTGACTGGACGGGGAGGACCACTGGACCCTTTGGGGTGCTTCTCCTCACCTCCTATGCCCCAGATTATTCCTGCTAGACAAAAACCCTCAAGTATTACCCGACTCTTAGGGCTCTATTTATATTACTGGGCTGGAAGACTCTAGGCCAGGGCTCTTGCTGGAGAAAGTGGACGTAACAGGACCCAGCTGTTACAGAGGAACTTGGATATGGACTGGGAAAATCCAGCACCATGAATAAACTCTGGACTTGAAACCACCAGGCCCTGGACCCTGATCTCACTTGGCCACAACTCTGCTGTATGACCTTGACCAAGCCTCCTGGACTCCCTGGGTCCAGTGTTCCCAGGTGCTCTGTGGTCTCTGGAAGACCTTGAAAGCTTGGAACTTGCAGGGGTTTAAGGGTCTGATCACACGTTGTAGCCATGGGAGAGGTGCACCTTTGTTCACAAGAGGTCAAATGCATCCTTCTTGAGCTCTCAACTCGAAAGACTCATACAGAAGTCCAGCTCGGACCAGCTGCCATGGCTCATGCCTGTAATCCCAGCACTTCAAGAGGCCAAGGCAGGAGGATTGCTTCAGGCCAGGAGTTCGAGACCAGCCTGGGCAATGTAGCAAGACTCCATCTCTACAAAAAAAAAATTAAAAATTAACCAAGTATGTGGCCCATGCTGGGAGTCCCAACTACTCAGGAGGCTAAGGCGGGAGGATCTCTTGAGCCCAGGAGTTTGAGCCTGCAGTTAGCTATGATCATACAACTACACTCTAGCCTAAGCCACAAAGCAAGACCCTGCCTCTAAAAAATAAAAGCCCACTTGAAGCTGGAGGAGCCCCAGAGGGTTCCCTGGAGGAGATGGCACTTTGAGCCAGGCATGAAGGATGGGTCAGGTTTCAAGCAGAGGAGATGGATGAGAAAAGATGCTGCCAGATGAGAGAACATCATGGGCAAAGGCAATGAGGAGAGAAAGTACCAGATACATGGGAGGGAAGTGCATAGCTAAGAGTGGTTTGAGCCTGAAGAAGCTGGGAAGGGCTGACGGGGCCAGGCTGAGAGAGTGTGGAGAGGAGGTAAAATTTAGGGGTGAAGGACTTGTACTCTGATATCCAGGTCCAGCTCTGCCTCTTAGCAGCTGGGTGATCTGAGACAGTTACAAACCTCTGTGAACATCAGCATCCTTGTCTTCAAAATAGTAATAACAATATGACCTACCTTCCCGGTTAATAGGATCAAATGAGATGGCACATGGGATGTGCTTCCCACGGGGCCAGGCACGGAGGGGGTGCTCCCAAAAGTAGGCTGAGTGGCCACGACAGTGTTGCTAGGGCTTGGTTTGGGGAGAAGATAATAAACCAGTGGGTGTAGGGAAGGTGCCAGGCATTGCAGTCAGAGGTGAGATGGCCCCTGTTTTTTGTCACCTTATTTGTTTTTGTTTCTTTTCTCTTTCAGGGTCCTCCTGGGCCTTATGGAAATCCAGGTCTCCCCGGCCCTCCTGGAGCCAAAGTGAGTATTTGCTGGAGATGTGGCCATGGAGTGGGTGCTGGGGTTGGAGCCATATTTGCGGTGCTTCCCAGGGGCGCCTGGTGGGTGCTGGGGTTGGAGCCATGTTTGAAGTGCTTCCCAGGGGCACCTGGTGGGAGGGCTTCAGGGGCACTGAGGGGAATTCCCACCCAAGCCAGGATCACCCTCTGGACCCCTTTCCAGGGCTGGGCCCTGTACCTGGTCTGGTGACACAGTGCTTCTGGCTGGGAGAGACTTGGGGGAGTCGTGCAGTTGGAACCCAGAGCCTTCAGGGCAGTGGGCAGAGGGGTGATTTCTTGCTAAATAGGGAAGGCTGGCCTTGAATGTCAGACTGAGAACATAAGGCTTACCATGTTGTAAGATGCATCCTGGGGAGGGATGTGGAAAGATCACGTTTTAGAAAGCTTACTAGATGCCATGAGGAAGATGAAGCGGGGGTGGGGAACCAGAGCCAAGGCCGGGAGACCAGGGGTGATACAGGGGAGAAAGGAGGCTAGTCTGGGCCAACTCAGGGGTGTGGGAGGAGGTAGAGTGGAAAGGATGGTGGTGAGTGCAAGGTGAGAGACAGTTACAAACACTAGACCGTTTTTACCTCCCTGATACTAGCCTTGGGGACTGAACTGGGTCCCAGGAGGGGGCTCAGATGATGTTGCATGTGGAAACATGTAGCCCGGTCAAGTGATCATTTATGGACAGATATTATGGAACTCAGGATTGCTCTGAGCTGGAGATAGAGCCGGGGGAGGCTGGCGCAGAAATGCCACTTCCCCCAGGGAGTCTTCTTGGAATACTCGAGTTCACTTTTAACGAGACCTTAGTGGCTGATGCTTTGATGATATGGGAACAGCACTTGCTGAGCTCTTCAGTCTGTTCCTGGAGCTCTGGCAGAGGGCAAGGTTGTTGGGGCACTGCATTGGAAGTGAGAAACTCAGAGCACCAAGAGGAGCGCCAAAGCCAGCAACATTTAGGTCATGGGAAAAGAAAGCTTGCAGAATGGCTGGAGAGATAGGAGGAGGGGAAGGAAGATGCTAAAGTCCCTGAAGCTAAGAGCAGTGCCTGTGCCAAAGGAGCTGTGGAGGGCAGATGGGCTTCTGGCTCAGGGGCCTCCCAACCCAGCCTGTGTCATCTGTGGGGTAACCAGGTGAAGTGCACCCCTGGGCTTTGGTTGGGCCAGGTCCAGGGCCATTCTTTGATAACCCAGCTGCAAAGGTTAAATGGCTTAAGGAAAGCCCTTAACTGATTGGCTCCAGGCCACGCACAGTGAGCTGCTGAGCAGCCGCTAAAGCCCAGCTCTCCTGAGTCACGGAGTAGGACTCCTTCTGGCCCATCAGCTTGCCTGGGAGCTTTGGACAGAGGTCTCCCGTGGTAGTCCTGGGCGTATGGATCTGTGGTGCCAGAGTCTTGGGACAGAGCAGAGTGCAGGAGCACTGACCTCAGCCCCTCTAGATCTGTGACTCTAAGTCCAGGGCTGGGCTGGGTTCCTTTTTGGAAGGCAGGCAGTGGAGGCCTCAGGTGTCCAGTGCTTAGCAGCTGCCTGGAGGTGCTCTGGGCTTTCACAGGGCGAACACTGGTTATAGTACCAGCCACATACTGAACCCTTCCTGTGTGCCAGGCACTGTGCATGCATTTGATGTGGCTGGTCTCATTTGATCCCCACAAAGACCTAAAGAGATGGGTGGAGATACCGTACCCATTTACAGATGGGGAAACTGAGGCACGGGTCGATGAAGACATTGTCTAGGAAATGGCAGCGGAAGCTGCTCCCACGGGTCAGGCAGAGAGGCAGGAACTCATTTGGAGACTTCTGCTTTGCAGAGGCCATGGGTACATCAAGATGCCGAGCATCCGCAGCTGTTTTGAATGGCCAGGCTTGCCCCTTCCTAGCCTGCTCTGGGACCAGTGGAGCCTGTCTCCTCCCACCCCCAGACTCACTCCCTGCTCCTGTGGTAGCAGATGCTCCATCAGCTCCTCCTGCTGGCCCTGCTCAGAGCACTGTGGGACCTCAGTGCCAGCACCATGGTAGCCCACCCCAATCTTGCTAACAGATGTGCCGTGGTAGGAGGAGGGCCTGCCAGCTGTTTCTCCTCTCATTCTGAGACACATCTCTGAGTGTGGCCACTGAGGCTTCTCCCTAGCAAGTGAGTTCTCCTGCCGCCACATGGGACTGGGAACCACGGACTCAGGGCCTCACGGACAGGACTCCCATTTACATCTGTGTATAGCAGACAAGGGTGTAGGTTCTATAAAATACACTGGAATCAGAGGCTGCTTCTCTCATTGGGACTTGCATAAAATGCCAGGGGGAAACATCTTGTCCTTTGCCTGGACACTTGGCCCTGACACCAAGGGTGAACAGAGGGGGCCTCCAGGGAGGCTGGTTAGGTGGGAGGCCCAGGTAACTGGTCCAGGGCCCTAGGCTGATCTGTGGCATGGGCAGGAAAAGGTTAAAGCAGAGGCCCTCCCTGGATGGGAGTAATGACTTGGCTGAGATTGGCTGAGAAAGCTGTGTGTCTGCATGAATGGGTGGGACCCTGGGAAGAGGGTCCTAGGGTCCTCACTGTTCAGCAGATCCCCTTTGGGATGGGAGGTGACCTGGTGGGACTGTAGGGCTGGCTTCCCCCTAGGCCTGTGCTGGCCCCTGATGCTGAGCATCAGCAGCTGTTTTGAATGGCCAGGCTTGCCCCTGCCTAGCCCGCTCTGGGACCAGTGGAGCCTGTCTCCTCCCCACGCCAGACTCACTCCCTGCTCCTGTGGTAGCAGACACTCCATCAGCTCCTCCTGCTGGCCCTGCTCAGAGCACTGTGGAACCTCAGTGCATGGTGTCTGGGGCCACCCATCCATTCATCCTCCTTCAGTCAACAAACGTGTATTGAGCACCCACTATGGGCTGTTGACAGATAAATCAGTCACACCCGGCAGGGCTTGCCCTGGGGGCACAGAACTGGATTAGCCCCATGCAGTCATCCCTTCAGTGCATCTCCGCCTTCAGGTGCTTATGGCCTAGTGGGAAGATGATCCCTCTGCTACACTGAAGGGTGGGAGAGATGGGTGGTTTGAGGAAGACCAAGAAAGAGAGAAACCTGAGGTGAGGGACCTCATCCCTCCTGAGGGGCAGAAGAGTGAAAGTTCAGAGGGCCAAGGGACCTTGCCTGGATCATGGCGGGGCAGTGGGGGGACTGTATTTCAGATCCTTGGGTTTGCCTGCGAGAAGGAGCTTTGTCAGGGTGTCACAGCTGGTACAGGCCAGAGCCAGGCTACATCCCATCTTCCTCCTCCAGAGCCCAAGGCTCTGCCCATCTACTATCTACCCACATATCCCATGTTCCAATCCAGCAGCAAAGGGAGCTCGTCAGCTCCAGCACAGAGTTGGATCCAGGACTTTGAGAATGAGGCAGAGAAGCTAGGACCCTGAGAGGATGTGTTTCCGCTTAGAGCGGTGCTGACCCGTGGCAGGTGCTGCAGAAGGGGCAGCTGTCGGCATGTGTGAGGCACTGGGGCTATCAGGGACACAGGCAGGCATGGTCCCTGCCCTTGGGGAGTGTAGAGATGAGCGAGAAAGAAAAACAAGCCAACCATATTGACAAGTGCAGACTTATACCATGATTAGGTCTCTAGGGCTCCACATGAGAGGCCCGGGGTGCTCAGAGACCCCACGATATGCGGATTGATCCTGTCCAGGAGGTGAGGGACACCTTCTCAGAGGGCAGGAAGGTTGAACCAAGGTCTGAAGTATAGTGGACAACTAGGCAAAGGGGCTGGAGGAGGCTGGCGAGGGCAACAGGCCTGGCAGTTGGTGGTATGATTTTTGGACTTTATCCAAAGAGCAGCTGGAAGACCTGAAAAGGATTTCAGCAGAATTGACATGACCGGATGAGGTTTGCAAATGTCATTTAGGCCATTTGAGAAGCAGAGCTTGGCAGGTGGCCAGTAGGAGGGTTGGAGCTGCCCTGGGGCAGGGTGCTGATGCTGGACCATGGTGGAGTCAGGCGGGATGCAGGTCCTTGGTGCAAATGAGGAGCTCTAGGGACTCCTTCTGGAGAGGGAAGCTAGTGCTCCCCACCAGTACTCCCTGCACTGGGCCATGAGGCTCCTGGTCCCACTCTTGGGCAGCTAGCCACCTTGTCTCTGGTCTGGTCCACTTGGTCTGCAGTGAACTAGCCAGGATGACTATGGCCCTTGGACACTGGGAAAGAGAAGTGGTCAGCAGAGGGCAGGCTCCATGGCCCAGGTGGCTGCTGGCAGAGCTGATGTGAACTTTACCTTTCCTCTTCCTCTAATGTTCCTTCCTTTGGACCAGGCCCTGTGCTGGGCACTTGAGATCAGACATGGAATATACAGGGGGCTTCCAGCCCAGACTATTATAATCCTTTGTGATTTAGTGCTCATTTGTCTCATCCCCTCTCTGGGCCTCAGCCACCCAAGGAAAATGTGGAGAAGTTCAGAAGATATCAAGAAGAAAGTGAGCTACCTGTAGTGGTCCTGCCCAGTAATAAGCTCTGAGAGCATTTTGAGCAACCTTTGGGCCAGGCCCTGGCCAAGAGCTTTATATACTTTGCAGAGCAGGTATTATTACCCCCATTTTACAGATGAGGAAATAGGTCCAAGGCGGCCAAGTATCTTGCCCAGAGTCACATTTCTGGTAAGTGGCAGAGCAAGCATTCAAACCCTCGGCTGTCTGACCTCAAGGTGACAATCTAGCCCTAACTCCACAGCTCTCTGGTCTTCCCTGTGTGTGTCATATATGTGAGTATGGATCCACTTTGTTGTGGCTGGGTATCTGGCCTTCCTCACTTAACAATTATTGTGAACATTCTCCTGTGTTAGCCACTTGGCATCCATCACATATGATTTAATGGCTTCATGGCATTCTATCAACACTAATATCCCAGCTTTATATAATTTACTCCATTTGTAAAAAAAATCAGTTCCACTTTGAATTAATATACAAATATTATCTTGATTAACATGACTGTATATAAATGTTAGAATATCTCCAATTATTTCATTAGGATAAGTTCATCAAAAACAGAATTGCTAATGTGGTCTCAGGAGTCAGTGTGCCCGAGTTTGAATCCTGGCTCTACTGATGCAGAGCAGACAAGCTCCAAATTGGGGATTAGCCTGGGAGGGTTCTTGGCTTCACTCAGGAAAGAATTCAAGAGCGAGCTCATGGTAGAAGAAAACAGCTCTATTGATGTGGCAGAACAGCTCCGTGACTGCTCAGGCAGAGCAGGGCTACCCCATAGGCAGTGTGCTGACCGTAACAGTTCAGAGGCAGTTCTGCAGTCATATTTATGCCCACCTTTAATTGTATGCAAATTAAGAGGCAGAATATGCAGAAATTTCTAGGAAAGGGGTGGTAACTTCCAGGTCATCAGGTCATTGCCATGGAAAGGGGCAGTAACTTTCAGGTTGTCATAACAATGGTAAACTAACATGGCACACTAGTGGGCAGGTGTTATGGAAAGGTGATTCTACCTCATGCCTGTTTTAGCTGGTCCTCAGTTAGGTCCCAAGTCCAAGCCCTGCCTCCAGAGTCAAGTCTCATCTCCCACCTCACTACCATTTGCTGGTTGCATGACTTTGGGCAAGTTACTTAAAACTCGGAGGGCCTCGGGTTCCACTTCTGTAAAACAAGGAAGATCATAGTTCATACCTCACTATGTGTGTGTGTATGTGCACGCATGTATGTGTATTTATATATGTATATGTGGACACATATCGAGACATATACCAAGATATATTTGTATATACATACACATGCAATACACACATATATGCAAATGATTTATCATATGCCTTGCACATGAGAGACATATGAGTGTTTAGCTGTTATTTTATTAGCAAATTGCCTTCTAGAAAGGTTAAACTGATTTATGCTCCTGCTAGCATTAAAGGAAGATATTTTTAAAAGAAGATAATTTATTATCATTTTCACTTCATTGATCATCTATGAGATGTATGTTTTTCTTAAATCTCTTTTCCATTTATACTTCACCACTTACGAGTTGGTTTATTTTGGGAGGTTGGGATGTTGCCATTTGTTATTGGTTTGTAAGCATTGTTTTGAGGTTATTAAGGCTTTGTCCACCTTACAAATATTTTCTAGTTTGTTGTTTGCTTCTTAAGAGTATTCATGATGATTTTCACGAATAGAAATGTTATCCTTTTAAAAAATATGTCAGATAATCTCAGGAGGGCTCTATTGATCTGTAAAATCTGTGGTTCTTTATTTTGCTTTTATACCTAGAAATGTTTTTCCTATTTTAAGATCAGATAGGTATTCAATTATATTCCTTGTCATTTCATAATATCTCTTGTACTCTTAAAAAATTTAAACCATCTGGAATTCATCTTAATGGGGGTGGTGGAAATGAAGTTGGGTTCCAGCATTATTTTTCCTCCAATAGTTAACCACTTGTTAAACATCTTTCCTCCACTGGTTACTCTATAATAGACAAGGATCTAATACAAGCCATTGTATTATGTTTCATTGTTTATTTATTTTTATGCTAGTAAAATGCCAATTATATGACATTTACTATCTTTGTACTATGTATCCTTCTTCTCTTTATTTAAAACATTTCTGGCTATTTATTCTGTCAGATGAACCTTATGCCTATCTTAACAATTTCCTTGAAAAAACGCTTGGGCTTTTTACTGGAATTGTAATTAAATACATATATTAATTTGGGAAGAATTAACATCTTTAAAATATTACATTTTTCTATCTAAAAATATGGCATGTCTTCCTATTTGGTTGAAGTTCTACAATGTCTCTTAGTAAACTTTAATGGTTTTTATTACATAAGCCCTGTACATTTCTTATTAGGTTTATACTTAGTTTCTGCTGTCATGAATGGAATATTCTCCCCATTGTATTTTCTAGATAGCTCTCATCTAGTGAAAATAACTATTAATTTTTGTATTTTTTTATTTTTGTATTTAATTTATAACCATCCCCTTACTAAATCACCTTATTAATTCTATTAGTATTTCAGTTGGTTCTCCTGGATTTTATAGATAGGTATTCATATTATTTGCAGAAAAGAACATATTGTTGTCTCATTTTCCTCAAAGATCAGTAGTTCTTATTTATTTTTCCTGCCTTATTGCATTGTCCAGAACTTCTAGACCCATGAAAATAGTCGTAGTGACAGTGGGAGGCCTGGTGAAAATTCAGAGAAAGTTCTGGGGCTGGAGCCAGATTTGACCCATTCCTATCCCTACCATTGTCTCTTGAGACTCTGTTCACTCATTTGCTCATTTGTGAAACATTTTATGATGACTTCTCTGAGCCAGGCCCTGTGCTGGATACTGAGACCAAGGATGGCTTATATAGGAGGCTTCCAGCCTGGAATTTCTCAATATTCATTAATTTATTTGTTTGTTTGAGACAGGGTCTTGCTCTGTCCTCCAGGCTGGAGTGCAGTGGTGCTATCAGAGCTCACTGCAGCCTCAACCTCCCGGACTCCAGCAGTCCTCCCACCCAGCCTCCCAAGTAGCTGGGACTAAGGTGTGCACCACCACACCCAGCTAAATTTTTTGCTTTTGTAGATACATGGTCTCACTTTGTTGCCCAGGCTGGTCTAGAACTCCTGGGCTCAAGTGATCCTCCTTCCTTGGCCTCTTAAAGTGTTGGGATTACAGGCATGAGCCACCATGCCTAGCCAGAATTTCCAAATGTTTTGTGATTTATTTCTCCCTTGTCTCACCCCATCTCTGGGCCTCAGCCACCCGAGCCTTCTGTTCTGTTTCCCAACCCAACCTGCAGGAAAGGTGTTCACTGTAGTTCCCATTCCTGCTATGTTCTTGGCACTTAAGGCTCCCATCTGTCTTCTAGTACCACCTGGCTCTGTTAACTAATCCAGGCAGAGTCTGCCATTTCACATACAGAGAGGGAAAGTGGCTTGCTCAAGGTCACACAGGCTCTGTCACGGTCACACAAGCTCATTGGCTGGAGAGCTGGTCTGACAACAAGATTCTTGTTCCTGTGAAGGTGTAAATGGTTAGTTGGACTTTGTATATAACTTTTATTTCTTATTGGAAGATTTGCAGGAGCCTGGCTGGGAAGACATATAGTGTGCTCTATCCCAGAAGTCATACCTTCACCCATCTAGAGGTACCTTGAGCATCCCTTGAGCTGCCACTTCATCTGGTTCCTCCTGGTCTTTTTCCAGCCTCAACTTACAAAACCTGTAACTCCCTTTAAGGATTTACCTCTGTTTAGGTGAAGTTCTCTCCAGTTTCTTCCTATCCTCCCCTTACCACTGGATTGTAGTTTTTCATCTGCAGTATATCAAAATGTAAAGAGTTCAGGCTCTGGAACCAGACTGCAAGAACCTAAATCCCACTTTCTTTTTTTTTTTTTTTTTTTAATTTTTATTTTAAGTTTTGGGCCACATGTGCAGGATGTGTGGGTTTGTTATATAGGGAAACATGTGTCATGGTGGTTTGCTGTACCTATCAACCCATCACCTAGGTATTAAGCACAGCATGCATTAGCTATTTTTCCTAATGCTCTCCCTACCCCTACTCCCCTGCCGCCGACAAGCCCTAGTGTATGTTGTTCCTTCCCAATGCGTCCATGTGTTCTCATTGTTCAGCTCCCACTTATGAGTGAGAGCAGACAGTATTTGGTTTTCTGTTCCTGCATTAGTTTGCTTAGGATAATGGCTTCTTCATCCATGTCCCAGCAAATGACATGATTTCATTCCTTTTTATGGCTGCATAGTATTCCATGATGTATATGTACCATATTTTCTTTATCCAGTCTCTATTGTTGATGGGCATTTAGGTTGATTCCATGTCTTTGCTATTGTGAATAGTGCTGCAATGAATATACACATGCATGTATCTTTGTAATAGAATGACTAAATCTCACTTTCAAATTGTATGACCTTGGACAGGTGACTTATTCCTGCTGTGCCTTAGCTTTCTCTTCTGTAAAAGGGGGATAGTAATCGTTGCCGCCTTATGGATTTGGAGGATTAAATGAGTTAATATGTGTCCAGGGCTTAGAAGAGCACTCAGTAAATATTAATGTTTATCATCATCACCGGTTTCCCTGATTTGCCCCTCATGGTCACGAGTGTGTCTGTTCCCCACCATGGCATTCCCTGCCTTCTGTTCATCTTGAGACTTGGCTTGTAGCATCTGTACTTGGAGGTATCATACTCAGGCAGGCATTGCATCTCAAGCACTGTGCTGGCTGCTGAGAATGCAGAGAGAAATCCATCAATAACTAAAATGCCCTGGGAAAGGACCTTGGGCAAGGGAACAAGTCATCATTTTGGATCTCAGTTTCCTTTTTTTATAAGATAACAGAATAGGATACATGAAGGCCCAGTCCTGAAAGCTGGTTAAGCCCAGCTCCTCTATCAGCTGCAGATCGAGGTGGGCACAGGCTGGCTGAGAAAGAGCTGCTGTCCTTTTTTGGCCATTGGAATCCTCGGTAGCCCTAGGCCTGGCCTTGTACCATGGACATAAAAGGCATTGAGCTGGGCTTCTGAACAGCCCAGGGTGGGAGGGGATCCAGGAGGAGCAGCTGCAGTGCAAGGTGAATCCCAGAGGTGAGGTTCTGCAGAAGATACGACCTAGAGGGGCCCAGGTGGACAGAGTTGGGGTTCTGGGGACTTTTAGCCTTGGGTAGCTGGGGGGAGGGGGAGTGTGGGAGAAGCACCCAGGTCTCCCATTTGCAAATGGGGCTTTGAAATCAGACCTAGCCTGGGGACGGACTCAGCCTTTGTCTCTTCCCTGCCAGGGAACGCCAGCCCAGGCTGGGATTTGGCTTCTCTGAACCCGCCTTTGTCCTTCCTTGGAACAAATGGGTGCTATGAGGACTAAAGGAGTTGGTGCACAGAGTGGGGCTAGCTCAGTGTCTGTGCATAGTAGGTGAGCAGCAAAAGCTCACTCCTTTCCCTCCTAGAGGCACTTTCTAGTTCAGAATGCAGTGATATCTGGTGGAGGGTGACCGAGTCAGGATTTGGAACATCTGAGTTCTAACGAAGAAAAGAACCAAGTGGGGATTAATTAAAGTTGCCCAAACCACCCCTCCCATGTGTCACGGTCATTATCCCACTGGCTCCTTGCCTGGAAACCTGGGAAGCTGGCGTGTGTTTGTGTGTTTGGGTGCGCGCGTGCATGTGTGTGTGTGCGCGCGTGTGTGTGTGTGTGTGCGGGTGTGCGTGTGTGGTCCCCATTTTAAAGGTGAGGGAGCTGAGGCTCGGGAAGGTGCAGTGACTTGCCTGAGGTCCCACTGTGAGTCTGGCAGGTCCAGGACTTCTGACTCTGGGCCCAGCTGAGGCAGGGAGGGGAGAGGGCTCAAGGTGGGATAGGAATGGGGACAAAGATTAGGACCTCTTAGAAGGTGACACAGGGTGGACCAACTTTCCACAGGGCTGTTTCCTGAGTCATCTGATCAGGTTTGGCCAAAGGAGAGGAGCCGCAGCCAGGAGCACCCCGTGAGAGACGCGGCTGGTGAATCTGTGGGCCCTTTTCCTGAGCCCCATGCTCTCCGGAGCCAGGATCTGTGCGACAGGAACTGTCCCTACGCTAGGAACAAAGAGTGCTTGCCTCTGACTGGGGACTCACTGCTTGTCAGTTTCTCGTCAAGTTACTGCCTATTCTAACCCAGCCGGAGCCAGGGCATCCGGAACGCAGGTCTGGGAGTCACCAATCAGGGTTATAATCTCAGCTCTGCCAATGCCTCATCTTGAGGCCCTAGACAGTCCCTTTCCTTCCCCTGGCCTTAGTTTTCCCAAATATATTATGGGAGGAATAATGCTTCCCTTGCCTCACTAGACTGTAGGAATCTAGTGAGGTGAGGGATACTGTCAACTGCGAAGGGCCGTACACATGTGTAAGTGGCTGTTCGTGCATTGAACCTCATGTAGAAACCAATGAGATGGATATCAACATTCTGGAAAATCAAAAAGTATTGACATGCCTCTTGGACATGTCTCTCAGAAACCCCTGAGAGCCCCAGGGGAGCAAGCCAGGAGACAGTCCTGGCCATGTGCACAGGCAAAGAGAGACTGGTCACCTGGAGGATGGGCACAGAGCTCTATAAGTAGGATGTGGAGGACACATTCCAGCTGTGAACTGAAGAATGTTTGTGGTTTGGCTAATGATGGTTGGAGAAAGGGTTTCTAGGTGCAGGTGACTGAGCAACAGCCTGGTGGCAGGACAGTGTGGGACATGGCTGGGGAGTGGGCTGTGGTTTGAGGATAGAGCAGAGGGACCCTCTCTGTGGGTCTGGCTGCTGAAAGGAGAGCAGAGTCTAGATAGGGTGCCTGGGACGGGTTGGATTACAGAAGACTTGGGATAGCAGAAGGAGGAATTTGGACCTTGTCACCCTGCAGTCAGGGGGAGCTATGGAAGGTGTTAGAGCAGGGGAGTAGTGGAATTGGAGAAGACCCTCTGGAGGTGTGTGAGTGGGAGGATGGATGGGAAGGCATTTAAGCAAGGGAGCAGGGCTTTGAGCAGAGTTTGTGGGGAGACAGACATCCTCTCTAGATGACTTGGTGGCCAAAGTGGAATTGTTTTTGTTTCAGGGACAGAAAGGGGACCCAGGGCTCTCACCAGGAAAGGCCCACGATGGGGCAAAGGTAGGTTTCCAGGGACCCCAGTTCTCAGGGAAGAGGGGAGTGGACAATAGTGAAATCACCACACTCTGCGGCTAGTCGTCCTGGCGGAGGCCATGCATGGCAGAGGCAGTGAGGTGGGAACATCTAGAACGGTCAGGGTGTGGTGTGGTTTTTTCCTTGAAGCCCTTTAGCCTTTCTCAACACCAAACCCACCCAAGGTTATTCCCAGCCACCTTCGTTCCAAAGTGCAGCCAACACAACTGACAAAAGGTTTCTCCTATGGACACGCTCTTGGTGAATGTCCTTTTGCCTAATGTCCTGCATGGCTTTCTGCAGGGCCTGCTAGGTGACCGTGGGCATCCAGAAGTTTCTTGGTAGCACGTGGCCAGGAAGCTTCCCATAGACACTCAAAGTCTTTCCTGAGGTTAACTCCAGCAGACGGGTGTGTGGATTTCTAGGAGGCTGGAGATTCAGGGCTCCCTACCTCTGAAGGGCTACGAAAGCAGGTTTGCCTGCAGAAGGTAAAACACTTTGGCTAAAGGCTTTCATCCGTCTCTGAAGCATCCACCCCATAAACTGAGCAAGGGACTTGGAGAGGGTGCGGGACAGATGGGAAGAGGGGAGCCCAGAACTCCACATGAGATTGTCCAATGTGTCAGTCTTCCAGGCACAGACACCCTGGAAGCAATGCCCAGGTCTGCCTGGCTTCCTTCTGGACACAGCCCTAGAGCCATCCCAATGGATTGAACACTGCTTCTCAGCCTAGCCTCCTGTGCTTAAAGGCACCTAGAATTGGCTGCTTTCTTTGATTTCCCCAAGACACGGGTGGCTTATTGCTTCACATCCTCACTGCTAGGTGTTTGCCCTTAGCACGTATTCACTGGGTGACCCAGGGTCCCAGGAGAGTGTTCCCATATACCACCACTTGACCCCCATCAGAACCCCATGAGCCAGGGCAGATGGGCCCAGCTTACAGATGAGAAAACGGAGGCCCAGGCAGGGGTGGCTTGCTGGAGGTCATGCAGCTGGTAAGTGGCAAAATGAGATCGGCACCCGGGAGCCCAGGCTTCTCTCCTGCTCCTGCGTGGCCTGTTCTCAGGTCTTGGGGTGGTGGCAGAAATGTCCCCCTGCTTGGCCAGCGGCATGCCCAGCAATGGGAAGGTGTCTCAGGACTGCAGGGAGAGATGACTGATTGATATGGGACTGATAAGGCACATGTCCTCTGGAACAGTTTTCAAACATGGTTTTAGTATCGGAACCCGTTCTTCAAGTGGTGTCTTCTGCTGAAGCCCAGTATATAAAATAGATCAGACGGAGCGGCTGAGTTGAGTGGGAGAGGGCGGGGTACACCACCCACTCTTCTTGCTGGGCAGCACCCGAGTCTCCTCTGAGGCCTCTAGTACTCCATGAATCTCATTTGGAAATAACCAGCCATTGGAAGTTACAATTCCAGTTTTGTAGTGTAGCAGCGTGTCTCTGCTCCCGTTTTCCTGCCTCACCCGCCTTGTCTGTGTCTTGCAGGGTGACATGGGCTTGCCTGGGCTGTCCGGGAATCCAGGACCTCCGGGACGAAAGGTACTGTTTGGTTTTGACGCTTTGCCTTGTGCAGTGGGCCTCCTAGCAAGCCAGGTTTCAGGCAGGAGAGCTGTGGGCCCACCTGCCTTTCCCCAGCCCCAGCCCAGCTCCCCTGGGCACAGGGCACATGGGAGAGAGCTTTCCAAGGGCTGTGCCTGTTGGGGGCAGGGAATCCCTTGGCTTGCAGTAGGTGCCTCCCACCGTGGTTAATGAGGTAGCATAAGAAGTATCCTTGGTTTGCTGTACTTCCTTTTGGGGGCCAAGCTGCTCCCAGGGAGGCCACCTTCAAGAAAGCTTGTGGTGATGGAGTACCCTGTGCTGGCCCTGGCTCCACCGCCCACTGGCTGAGTTGCCTTGGGCCTGCAAGTCCTGTCTCTGCCCCTCAGCCTTCTCCTACATGAGATGGAGACAATGATCCCCATCTCTGACCCTGCTACAGTCTGGGGCTGTGTGACCAGGAGCAAGGCCTGGAGCAGAGAAGTTGAGGGAGTGGACCCTGTGGTCAGTTGGACCTGGGTTCTATTCCCCCTTCTGCCGTTTCCTGGTTGGGTGACCTTGGGCAAGTCAATGAGCTCTCAGAGTCTACTATGTGGCCGTCGCTGATGCCCTGCAGGGGAAGGGGAATGATGTGGAGAGGCAGTGGGTTCTCTGTACCTTCCTGGCTGTTGTTATGTCACCCGCATCCCATCCCCATTTCAGCCATGCTGGGGAGTTACCTGTCCAAACACCTGTGTGGGGAAAAGACTGGCATTTCCTAGGTAGTGGGTCTGTAGCTTACAGTCCCCCTGGATTTCTGTGACTCCTCCAGCCTGTGTCTCCCTTCCTTCAAGACTCTACTCTAGTTGTGCCTACTCTTGGGAGTCCTCCTGGAGCACTCAGCTTCAGGCCAGGAGGATCCTCTCTGCTCAAGGACACTTAAGCTGTCTTGGCTTAGTTATTTTGAGCTACCAGGTGTGCCTCACCAACCAGGGTGTGCAAATCTGGTTTGTTGCTCTTCCTACTGAACCTAGCATGAAGCCTGTGCATAGCAGGTATTCAGGAAATGGGGGGAAGGCAATGCAGGTTAAGGATCAATTGCTTTTTCCAAGAAAATCCCCAACTGCTGATGGATTATCTGGTGAATGCATCGGCCTACCACTGTTTCTTAAGCTTCTGCCCTGGCTCCCGGCTGTGGCCACAGCTGAACTCTCTCTAGGCCATCTGGCTCTCATCTGGACAGCTGGGGTGTCTCCCAGCTCCACCCAGTTCTTGCCTTGAGAGCCCCATGACACAGGGGGCCTTGCAGGATCTTGTTCCCTCATTCTCTTCCCCATGGCCAGAGCAGGCCATACCTCCAACCTGAGAGGCCTACCCTGGAAGCAGTGGCTGTTTGTGAGCTGGGAAATATGGTCTTTTCTGGCTCAGAGAACACAGAGGGACTCGCACTCCCCACTTCCTTCCCCTCTGGGCTCTAGCGCTTTCTGATGGATGAGGTGTGAGTGGAAAAGGCTCTTTCCGGTCCCAGCTCATAAAGCAGTCTCTGGTGGTCTTGTTCTGCATGGGGGTGGCAGCCTAGCAGAGGTGACAGGAGATAGGGAAACCAGACTGGAACCAGCTCCTGCCCGGGGTGCCAGGGCTCCTTGCATTAAGCAGATGTCCAGGGGGCCAAGGACCTCCAACCAAGAGGAAGCAGCTCACCTGAGCAGGGAGAGGCAGCTTCTCTAAGTTAATGAAGAGCCACTGTGCAGCTGGAAAACTATTTGGCAAAGCCAGTTGCTCTGAGTTCCCCTCTGGCCCTGGCCTAGACACGCACAGTAGAGTTCGGTGTGTGGCAGGCTGGCGTCACCCACTCACAGAGGGTGCTGGGTGAAGCGTCGGGGAGCTCAGGTCCCAAGGCAGAGACCCCTGACCAGTGGCGGAGATCAGAGAAGAGAACTACTGCCATGGGCAATGTGCCTGGGGCCACCATTGTAGGTGGTCTCTCCTATCACCCACGTCTTTGGTGACAACAGCAGCCACTTGGCTCTGATCCTGTAGTGTGGCTTTTCTGCGTTATTTCTTGTGGGAAGCCTTGAGGGGAGAAGGGAGGTGAGTGGATAAGAGGTGAGGTCAGCTTCCTCTTCGTGATCACCAGCACATTGAATTTTTGTGTCATTCTGAGGCAACATGGATAATCCTATGTATTCATTTATTTAACAAGAATTATTGAATGCCTGTAATGTGCCAGCCACTGAGCTGAATGGACAAAAATTCCTGGGACCTGCATTCTGGTTGGGGGTGGGGAGACAGATAATACAAAGAAAAACAGTAAAAATAAAAGGTACACTATAAGACAGAAAGGACTATGGAGAAAAATCAGCAAGAGAAAGGGAGTTTTGGTTGGAGACTGCAGTCTACAGCAGTGGCTCCCAGCTAGGGAGCTCAGGCCCCATCGCGGTGATTCTAGCTCAGTCGGTCTGAGTGGGACTCAGCATCAGTAGCTCTAAAAGGCTTCCAGGTGGTTCCCACTTGCAGCCAAGAATGAGAGGCACCAATTTAATGGAAATACCTTCCATGGGTTTCTAAGCTGCAGGGCTAGGATTTGAACCCAGGTCTTCTGACCCTCAGGCCCTTTCTGTCACCACAAGGCTGACTGAAACAGTTTCTCAGACAAGACAGTGTCCATCCAGTTAAAAAGAGCCTGCCTGCCTGAGAAGGTTTGTTTCTCTGCCACTGCCTGAGATGCTTGTGGAAGGACTTTGCTGGGCCAGTTCCCAAGGTGAGGAAGACACGCAAACCAGGTTAGATAGACCTGGGTGGAATCCCTGCTCTGTCGCTCTCCTGCTGTGTGAGCTTGGGCAAGTCGCCTCAGCTTGCTGGGCCTCAGCTGCATCATGAGGTGGTTGGGAGGATTAAATGAGATGTAATATCCCTGCACTCAGCACAGGGCTGGTACACGGCAGGCACTTTGTATGCATTTATGCAATGAATGAATAGTGATCATGATCATGAAGAGAAGCATCTGAAGAAGGTCTTGCCCATCTGGTAGTGCTAGTCATTTTGCTAGTTTCCAGCTAACCGCCCTCCGCTAGCCAAGAAGGCTGCCAGAACTCCATTTGCACCTCCCATGCTCTCTCTCATCTAATTCTCTTGCCTTCTTTCCTAGAGACCAGTAATTATCAACTTGGGGTGATTTTGCCCCCCTGGGGAACAGTTGGCAATGTCTGGAGAGATTTTTGGCCATTACATACAACTGGGAGGGAGGTGCTATTAGCTTCTGATGAGTAGAAGCCAGAGATACTGCTAAAAATCCTGCAATGCACAAGATAACCCTTCCCTCCCATACACATACAAGATGTGTCCAGCCCACAAAGTCAAGGTTGAGAAACCTTGCTGTATAGAAACCCTGGCCCTATCCAATCCCATGTACCCTGGGCCTTCCTGCCTCCCTGCCCCCTGCTGTGTAGAAACCCTGGCCCCATCCAATCCCGTGTGCCCTGGGCCTTCCTGCCTCCCTGTGTTTGCTTCTGCTGTGCCCTCCCCAGGCATGCACTCTCCTCCACACTTATCCTAATGTGGCTGCCCCTTGGCTCTGTTCTTAGAGAATAGCATCTTCTCCAAGAGCACTCCCCAGCACCTCCAGGCAGAAGTCACCCCTCCCTTCTCTGACCATTTGGCCTCCCTTCTCAGCCTCTTTGGGCTAGTGGGCAACCCACTAGTGTCGACACATTGCTTAGACTGGACAGAGGACAGAACCCAACCCGTTCATCTTTGTTTCCCCACTGGGGCTTAGTGCAGTGCTGACCACATTCACCTCCCTCGCTCCTCACCTCTGGCAAGCATCACAAATTGATCCTTCTGGCCAAGCCCTGAGACAGCCCCTGAATCTTTCTTACCATACTGCCCCAGATAGACATGATGCATGGAACAAAACTGCTACTCAAATCAAAACCTGACTTGCTTCTCTCCAGCCTGATTTCCCCTCAGTTCCCTCCTGTTGCCCCCACCCTGCCCCCAGCAGGAATGCTGCCTGAGTTGGCCATTATCTGTGGGAAGCTGTAATAAAATGGGAGAGCACAGCGGTCATCTGGAAGTGTGTCTGGGGAAATGTGATTGAGGCCGCCTGAGATGATCTCCAGCCTTTCCGTGAACTCCCGATTCTGCCTGAGTGTGGTACCCCCAATTCCATATAGTTCCCCCCGAGAAATTTCTCCAGGCTCCCCTGCTTCTACAGCCCATACCCACTGGCATCCCTCCTATCCCATCCTGTGTCTCCTGTCCAAGCCCTGCTCCTCCCCCAAGTCTCAGTTTATAATGCCGCCTCCTGTGGCTGGGTGCATCTATATTCTTCTAGCATTCTCCTTCATTGCACTTAAAATGCATTTAATGCCCACATCCCCTTCTAGAAGGTGGAGAGTTTTTCTGTTCATTGGTGTATCTCTAGTGCCTAACACAGGGTCTTGGTCATTGCTGGGGTTCAGCAGACATTTGTTTGATGAAGGAACAACTGGATAAATGAATAAGCCATACAGAAAATATACCTTCTTGCCTGGAGCGGTCTCAGGTATCCACGGAGCAGAGTTTGGTGTCAGACACCTGACTGTGTCATGATGGACTATGCTTTTAGACTAGCCACAGACTTTGGAATCCTACAGTTTCTGAGCCCACAGGACACTTGGAGAGGCCAGCTGGGGAAACTGAGGCCCAGAGAGGCACCTTGTCCAGCATCACATAATAAGACCCTCTACTCTAGTCATGTGTTTCTCACTCTTTGATTCTTTCTGTCCTGCTGATGGCCCAGTCTGGGGTGTGGGCTGCCCAGGAGGTAGGGAAGTTCAGCAGAGATTCACAGAGAGCTAAGCAAGCTTGGTGAGTTTCAGCTCAATTACAACAGGAGCTGAGGCCTTGCTCAGGCCAAGGTGGAGCCTGGGTGGACAGCCGATGTCTGAGTACATATTGGTCCCTAGGACCCCCAGGCAAGGACAGGACCCCTCCCCTCCCTGCCCAAAGCCCAGAAAGCAGCCCAGCCAGACGGGGAGACGGTCTGTAGCAACAGTGAGGTGATGTCTGGTTTCTCCTTGCGCATTGTAAGCAATGATTAATCTGGCTCCCAAACCAAAATATAGACCGAGTTCTATTATAAACACAGGTCCTGTGGAGACCCGCCTGCTGGGCAGCCAGAGGCCCCTTGCAGACACCACGGTCCCTGGAGCTCCCCGAAACATTCCCTCTCCCTTAGTGCCAGTCAGGCACCGATCACAAACTGGAAAGTCACCGCCCACGGGCCCACCTTGCGGTCAGCACCCGCCCCATAATTGGTGGGGCGCAGCACAAGATAATGGTTTAGATTCTTGCAGGTCTGGGGCCCTGTCATTTGGAGCTATTTGCCGGCCCCAGCTTGGTAAACATTGTTAAGATGCTTCCAGGGAGCATAAGCACCTCCTGCCTCCTACCTCCCACCTTGGCTATGCTCGCTCTGCTGCTCCTGGCCATCCAGGAGAAACTGGGGTGTTCATGGCAATGTTCAAGGCCCTTCAGGGTCTCTTGATCAAGAGATACCTAGAAATTGCATATCCCAGTGGGTCTGGAGTCTGGGGAAAAGTATTGGCTTGGCCATAACTTGCTAGGTAACTTTGGACAAGTCCCTTCCCCTTTCTGAGCTTCAGTTTCTCAGTCTGTCCAATGAAAAAGGAGATTGCCAAACTAATGGTTTAGGTCCCTTTCAACTCAGTTATTGCAGGATTTCATGACCGACCTCTGCCTGAATAATGCTGCAATGATGTGAAACTTTCATTCCAGGGAGGGCATCTATAAGGGGATCTCTCCTTGAGTGGCTTTGTGGCTCTTCTAGGCAGGCCTTAGGCCTCAGTGAGCGTGTCTCATCCCATGCTTTTTGATGGCTAAGGATGTGGGATTGGAGTCACAGGCCTGGCGCTGCCCCTAGAAGGCTGTGTGGCCTCAACGAAGTCTCTTTACTTCTCTGAACATCAGTTTCCTCAACTGGCAAATGTGTATGGTAATTTCTGCCTTCTAGGGGTGATAGCAAGGAGTCCGTGAACTGAAATATGAAGGCTTCAGTGCTGAGCCAGGTATAGGGCCTGCCACCGTGCCTGCCGGTGATGATCATTCACTTCCATTTAGCTGCATCCTGAGTAAGAGGGTTTACTGGAAATCTTCTCCTGGGATTTCACTGGAGAAATGCCTCTGCTTCCTTTGTGGGGAGGTATGGGTGCTGAAGAATTGGTTTTCAGCAGGGTTCTTGTGACTGCAGATGAAGCCACGGGAGCTGGTGATGGCCAAGGGCCCCCCGGACCCCACATTATGGTTCTCTTGGGGTTCTTGTCCTGTTACTCCATTGGATCTTTGCAGGCAGGTAGAATATGACAGAGTGAGCTTCAGAGAGGATAATTACCCATACAGAGTCACACAACCAAGAGTGCAAGGCTCCATTCAGCTCTTCACTGGGAAAAGGTTTCACTTGTTCTTCCTCATCTGCAAGCTCCAGGTGGAAAAATGATGATCATGGCTGTTAGTTACATCTTGTCGCGGTACCTCCCTGCTCAAAGCGCTTCTGTGGTTTTGCATCACATCACCACCAGCATGCTCTGGCCTCCTGCTTCTCCAACCACCCCCATCCCTCACCCTCTCGCCCATTCTATTCCAGTCATACAGGCCTTCCTGTGTTCCCTCCAAGCCACTCAAGGGCGTTCTTGCCTCAGGCCCTTTGCACTTGCTGTTCCCTCTGCCTGCACTGCCCTTGTCCATGGAGCCGGCCCTGTGTTCATCCCATTCATCTCCTTAGAGCAGCCTTCCTTGATCCCATCCTCTATTCACCGTCCCTCCCCAGTGCTGCATTCTCTGTCCGTAACTTTACTTCCTTTTCTTCACAGCACTGATCACTACTAGACATTTTCTCCCTGTTTCTGAAAGGATTTTATTTTAATTGTGGTTAAAAAGCATATAACGTAAAATTAGCATCTTAACCATTTTTAAGTGTCCAGTTCGATAGCATTAGGTACATTGTTGTGCAATCAATATCTAGAAATGTTTCATCTTGCAAAACTGAAACTGTACCCACTGAGCAACTCCCCATTCCTCTCTCCTTGCAGCCCAGATGTTATTTTTATGTTCACTTTGTTTTTTACCTCCTTAATTAGAATGTAAACTCCTTTAGGGCAAAGAATGTTGTCTGTCTCATTCTTCCTGTGCCTAGAACGGGGCTGGAGCATGAAAACTCAGTAAATGTTTATGGAATGAATGAAAAATGAAGATTATAACAGCAGCTAACCTTTACAGCACCCTTGAATCCAATGCCAAATACTGCGCTTTACACACTTTCTATCCTGCCATCCTTGCTCCAACTTTGTAGCCCCATTTTATAATTGAGGAAAACAAGATTCTCGGAGGTGAAGTCATTGGCTTTGGGTCACCCAGACAGCCAGTTAGTAGAGCAGCACTGGAATCCAGATGGGTCTGAAACAAGAGGTTGTATGCCCCGGTTTGCCCACTGGGGAAAAGAGTACACGCCCCAGCTAGAAGAATCTCACCCAACCTTGTTGCATCAATCTCCATAGGCCCCTGGATCTGAGATGCAATCATGTCACTGAGGGCTCTTGAGACATGAATAGGTGCAGAAAGAATGCTTGTAAACTCTCCAGACCTCTTAGATCAAACTGACTCTGCTGTGTATAATGAAGAGTCCCCACCTCCTGGGGGCTGATGGGGGGTGTTGAGTGCGTATGCCTGTGTGTGTTTGTGCGTGTGCATGGAGCTGCATATGTCTGGGGATGTTTGCAAGGTTCCCAGTGTGGCTCCAGATGTCAGAAGGATCTGGTAGTGAGTGCCTGTGGCTTGTTAGCAATGGGACTCAGGGCAGGCATCTTCAGTTCTGTGAGACTCAGTGTTCTCCTCTGTGAAATGGAGATGACAGTCGCCCCTCCCCACCCCAGCTCATCTGACTGTTGGAAGGAGTAGATGAAGTCATCTGTTATGCATGTAGTCCTGGGTAAATGGCAGCGCATAGAGAGGGTCTACAGGTTTGAGCGTGCATGCGGGCGTGTGTGTGTTCTAGTCTGGTGTGTGTATTTTAGACTCTGGAGGAGTCTTCAAACTCTAGGGTTCTAAAACATCAGAGGTGAAGGGGACTCAGAGTTCTAACTCCCTAATCTGAAGTTCAGAGAAGGGTAGTAACCCACCCAAAGTTGCATAGTAAGTTAGGGACAGCATCTAAACCAATCCCAGAGCTCCCTGCATAAAAGGGTCTAACATGGATAAGTGTGGCTAACCTGTGTACAGTGGAAGCCTCCCCAGCTGATGGAAACTTGAAGTGTGAGGTTTCCTTTGGAAACCTCCTTACTCTTAAGAAATGGCTCAGGTGATTATACCTCGTGCCACCTGAAAGCACACACTCAGCTTGGTTCTCTCCACCCACCCAGAGGCCTGGCCTAGACATGCCTTACACCATGGTCTTTGGGCCATCAGGACAGAGGGTCAAAGTTGGTACTGGGGCGTTGCCAGAGTCCTTCTCATTAGTATCTGGGTGGCCTATTTCTCCCTGGAATAGGAGCTGGGGCCAGTGGGAGAAGGGAAACAGCTATTTGGGTTAATATATGTGGTCAAGGCCTGTGATGGGGGCTTTATGAGAAGGGGCAGGTCCTGACAGGGGAGGGAATCCCAGCATCACGTGCGATGTGGTTGCTCAGCACGTTCCAGACCTCGAGTCCTACTCAGTCTACTCCTCCATTGACAAATCCTAGCCCTGAGAGATGGTCTCACCTTATCTCTGGATTCAGAAGGAATGGTTGCGATACACCGTCTCTTGGTCACAGTTGCTCTGTTCCAGTTCGTCTCACCACCTCTGCCAGAGCAGTGAATGACCCCCATGATGTCCCCTGCCTAAGAGCCACTGGGAGCAGAGAGAAAACCTTGAGAATATGCGAACCGTCACATGGTATCTGCATCCATCTGGGGAGCGCTTACTGAGCGCACACTCCATCCTGGACGCAGTACATACGGTGCTGAACAGAGCAGGCCGGGAGGCCGGGCCCTTGCAATTTCCAGGCCCAGATGTGTCCTCCCTGCCTGATGCAGCTTCTTCCCCCTACAGGGACACAAGGGCTATCCTGGACCGGCAGGGCACCCCGGAGAACAGGTGAGGGCCTCAGCCTCAGCCCTGCCCTGGTCGCTGTCCCTCCTCCCAGCCCCTACCTGTCTCTGGCCCCCTCCCTAGATCCTGCTCTGTGAGCCAGCCTAGAGCCAGGCTGTTCTGCCTCTCACCCTGCTGGGGCCTCCAGCCCACTCCAGCCCACCCCACCTCTCTCGCCCAGCCACATTTGCCCAAAAGAGCCAGAATCCATGCCGGCCTGATGTTGGCATGAGCCGCGCAACGCCAGTTGGAGCCATGAATAGCTGGCCTGTTCCGGGCGATGTTAGGGGATATTATACACGCCACCACGGGGTTTGCAGGAATTTTGGCTGGCCTGGCCCAAGTCAAACAGCAGCCCTGCCAGCATGGGAGAACCAGCCAGGCCTCCTCAGTGATTTCTTATTCCTGGGCTGCAAGCAGAGGGGGTTTTGTCCCTCAGAGCTGGTCTGACCGGTTTCACAGAGGGGTGGGCTTGGGGGCCCTACCCTTCCTCCTGTTCCCTCTCACGTTCCTGCCCCTCTCTTTGTTCATTGCCAGCCCCAGTCTCCTAGGGTCCCCAGACCCAGAGCCGGGCAGGGTCTTTCCTTTCCTTATGTTTCTCTCTGTTCCTTTGCAGGGGCAGCCAGGACCTGAGGGCAGCCCAGGGGCCAAAGGTTACCCTGGCAGGCAGGTGCAGTATATGGCTTCTGGAAGCTCTGTGGCCATGGTGATGTGGAGGTGGCCACAGGTTGCCCCGAGGCAGAGGGAGGTGGTGGGCTGGGGGCCAAGGAGCTGCACCTGCTGGGTGGACCCTAAGGAGGGGACTTTCCAGGGGGCTGGACCAAGGAAGCCTGTCTTTGCAGGCACAGGATAAGGCTGCATAGTAAGAGGAGGTCTGATTCTGTGGGGCTGGGGCTCCAGAGGCTCCTCCCACTCAGTGTCCCTCCTACCCACCAGCCACCTCCCTGGGATCCTGGGGATGTGGGGGTCAGGCCAAAGACTGCTAATCTAACCCCACCCCCATTCTACAAAGAGAGCAGCAGAGGCCCCAAAGAGGAAGGACTCACCCCAGGATTGGCAGCAGGTAGAGCGTCTCCATATGTCCTTGCCCCTCTGTGTTTTGTGTTTCAGGGGTTACCTGGACCGGTAGGAGATCCCGGCCCCAAAGGCAGCAGGGTAAGTGGTTCCTGGCCAGTGCCACATGGGTGGGGTTCTAGGTGAGCATCACCTGTCCCGCCAGTGGGCTTGATGGGAGGTCAGAACTATAAGGAGAGCCAAGGCCCTCCCACCTGAGCGCTCCCGGACAACAGAGGGGCAGCAGGAGGGCTGGGTGATGGGAGACCCTTGAGCCAGGTAAGCTGCTTGGTCCCCATGGCCAAGAAGTCTGGGCAGCAAAGACTGTGCTGGGGTTTGGCCACAGTCCAGCTACAAACAACTAGGCATTTGTTTGCTGTGTCTCCTGGCTCATCCCCAAGTTACAAGAGAGCCAGTATGGGCCACTTGAATTGCTTGTCGTCGAATCTTCAGAGACCTCCCTCCTGTTTCCAACTGAGGGCTGGGGGGATCCACTCTTCTTGGAGGGCACCCGGTGTGTGAATGCTACCTACGCCTGCAGCCTGGTGGAGCTTCCAGATCTCCCCTTTCTTCAAGGCCCCCATGGAGCAGACCCTGAGTAGTGATCAGCCTCAGTTTGCCTACCTTTACCATGGTCATGATGTCCATCTGTACCTGTAGCCTGGTTATGTCAAGCTGACTTGACAGCTCAGGAGGGGACCAACAGGTGGGGACTCCCATGTGGGTTGTGGGAAGACAGAGAAGGTTCTGGGTGGACTGAATGGGGTAAATGGAGTTGGAAAGATTTAAAGCTGGTGTGATGGAATCCTCTCTTCTACATACAAAGAAACTGGGTTCATGGCGGGGCCTGGATAGCCCCAGCTTACACTGCATGCCTAAGGTGGATCTGGGATGAGGACCCAGGTGTTCTGAGGCCTGGACTTGCTGCCTCTCAAGGAATGCTCAGGAATGGGGTCACACAGTCCTTGGTCAGGACAGATCATGTATCCTTTGCTCCTGAGCCAAAGCTATTTATATTTTGGCAGGAGGGAGAGGACAGAATGGTTGCAGTCTCAGCCCTAATCCCTGCAGCAGACTGGTGGCTGTTAGGAGAGCATGGGGAGGCGGGAGTGGGGGCTGGTAGGTGCATTCCCCAGGAGGCTACTGTGATAGGCAGGGCCTGAGGAGGCTCTTGTCCCAGGATGCTGGACCTCTTCCTTTATTCTGCTGCTCCCATGGGCTGTGCCCCCAGAGGGACCCCCTAAACCCAGGGAGAAAGGTCTTCTCAGTCCAGCCCCAGTCCTGATCTCCTGATCTGCCAGAAGGACAGGGCATGTTAATGACATCTGGCATTGCTCGACTTGCCTGCCAGGCCGGTGGCATCTCAAAGCCACATAGGAGGAGAGGACTGGTCTGGCCCCAGCACTCCTGTCTCTTACAGGCCGCACAGCCCTGGATGGGCAGCCTGGGTGAGCAGTGAGTCACTCAAGCTGTCCTTCCAACCCTGCCACCACCAGCCTCATATTTCTGAAGTAGGCAGGGGGCAGGCTTTGGAATCGGGATGACAGGCTTTGAGACCTGCCTTGCCCTCAGCTAGCTGTGGGACTTTGGGCAAGTCACTGGGCCTCTCTGAGCCAATGATTTTCTCACCTGTAAATCTGGGAGATAAGCCCTATTTGGAATGGTAGCAAATGGCACTCTTTCAGATTATGGATATTAATCATGCTGGATGCCAACAAGGAGGCTCAGTGGCCTCTTGGCCTTCCAGCGAAGGAGAGATGGTTGTGAGCCTCTGGGTTGCTTGTTTGAGGGAAGGCAGTATGCAGAGTGGTTAGGAGCCCAGGCCCGGGAGTCAGAAGACTTGAATACCAGTTCTACCACATTTCAGCTGTGTGGTCCTAGGCAAGTTACTTCACCTCTCTGGGCCTAAATGGTCTTACCTCTACAGGGGGCTGAGTAATAATACTTCCTCGTGGCTGGGCGTGGTGGCTCACGCCTGTAATCCCAGCACTGTGGGAGGCCAAGGTGGGTGGATCACCTGAGGCCAGGAGTTTGAGACCAGCCTGGTCAACATGGCGAAACCCCATCTCTACAAAAGTAAATAGTAGGTGCACACCTGTGATCAGCTATTCAGGAGGCTGAGGCAGGAGAATCGCTTGAACGTGGTAAGCAGAGGTCGCAGTGAGCCAAGATTGCACCACTGCACTCCAGCCTGGATGACAGAGTGAGACTCTGTCTCTCTCTATATATATAATTAATAAAACATAGCACTTCCTCGGGGATGGAATAAATGCTTTA
Organism: Theropithecus gelada; assembly: GCF_003255815.1. Taxonomy (NCBI): domain Eukaryota; kingdom Metazoa; phylum Chordata; class Mammalia; order Primates; family Cercopithecidae; genus Theropithecus; species Theropithecus gelada. Next base: position 26,912,859 of record NC_037683.1, on the reverse strand, counting down.
ATATATGCAAAGCACTGACAGCAGGCCTGGCCTGTCATTCATGCTCAATAAACATTAGCTTTGGTTAGAGTTATTATTAAATCATTGCACAAAGGGTGGCATGCAGATAGTGGCAGAAGCCCCGGGCGAGGTCACTGCCCTTAAGAAGTTCCCAGACTAATGAGGACATGAAGCGTGAACACAAATAATGAAGATACAAGGGAGAAAGTGGAGAAGGATGCTACCGAGGTGCAAAAATGGCATTGGGGTGGAGGGTAGAGATTGCTTCTAGCTTGGGGTATCAGGGATGCTTGCCCAAGGAGAGCTCATGAGAGCTGGGCTTTGAAGGATTTGACTCAGAAGTCATGAGGGATGGACGGGACATGCCTGGTGGAGGGGACACAGTGAGGAAAGGCTGGGAGGGAGGAGATGAGAGTCACCCTAGGGAAGAACCCCAGAATGGTGATGAGCCCCGGCTGCGGAGTCAGCTGGACTTAGGTGACCCTTGAGCTGATTAGGAATTCCTTGAAGAGAATTCACAGCTCCACCACTGACTAGTCATGTTGCTTTATCTACAGAGCCTCAGTTTTCTTATCTGTCCAGTATGGGTGATGACAATCTGGGGGTCCTTGTGAGAGTCTAATGTGGTAGCATGCGTGTGCCTGGCACAATGTCAGCACTCCGGGTTCGTAGCCGCTGTTAGTTAATGCCATCACTCAGGCGGCCAGGGGTGAATGTAAGTCCTGCATCCAGGACCTTGAAGACTTAGGAGGAGCCGTGGCAGGAGCCACGGGCACCTGCCAGCATCCCTGGGGGTGGGGAGGGCTTGGTGCCATGCTAGCATCTAACCCAGCCGCGAGCTTCCTTCTGCAGATCCTGGAGCCCTGGCGCGGGGCGGGCCTCCTGTCGGCGAGCGCCCGCGCCCTTCCCTGGCGTGAGGGTATGTGCCTTTGGACTACATCGTGGAAGCCAGCACCATGCAGTCCATGGGCATATACACTTGCCTCAAGGCCTATGTCATCGAGGAGCCACCGGAGCTGCCACTGCCATCGGGGAGGAAGAGGAGGAGCCGGGATGTGGGATGGCAGCGGTGGGTGGGCTGGGGCAGGCTGGGCCGGCCACACCTCACCGCTTGACCTCTGTGACCCCACTTCTTCTCTTTCCTAGGGCTACATTGGGCTCCCAGGGCTCTTCGGCCTGCCAGGGTCTGATGGAGAGCGAGTAAGTTTGCTTCTTTGGTTATTCACCATCCACCAGCCACCCCTGCCTAAGCAGAGCAGGACCTGCCAGGCACCAGCCTGGGGAAGTCAAGGAATTCCTCCTGGAGGAGGTGCACTTGAGTCGAGTAGGAGTCTGATAAGGGGACCAGTCAAGGCAGATGCGTTCCAGGCATAGGGAACAGCATGTGCAAAGTCAGGGATTTACGGTAACTTGGCGAGTTTAACAATCAACACCACCAAAGTGCTGCATGAGAGGGTGAGAGTGGTAGGAGTTGAAGCTGGAGAGGGCCCTGGGGCAATGTCCTAGGTGACCAGGACTCAGGTCAGGAAAGGGACTCTGTTCTGAGGGTATGCGGAGCCTCTTGAGGACTTGCAACCAATGAACACCAGGCCCACTTTATAGTATGGATCAGGAGTCTGCAAACTGTGGCCCATGGGCCAAATCCAGCCAGTTGTCTGTTTTTGCAAACAGTTTTATTGAGCTCAGCCTTGCTCATTTGGTTACATATTGTCAATGCCGCTTTCTCACTACAATGGCAGAGTTGGGTAGGTGTGACAGAGACCGTATGGCCCGCAGAGCCAAAGATATTCACTATCTGCCCCTTTCCAGAAACCATCTGCTGATTCCTCTTTTAGACAGATCAGTTGGTTTACTTGAGGAAAATGTGTTGGTGAGGGGTGGGGACAGCAAGAGCAGGTGGCAGGAATTCCAGCAGCCTGAGAACAAGATGGTGTGGCTGTAGCTGGCTGGGGGCAGTGGACCGGGGTAGAGGTGAGGACGGTGGGGAGGGGAGACTGGGCTGGAAACCTGGTCTCTGCTTGGGCCCTGAGGTCTCTGAAGAGCTGAGGACTCCCAGGCGGAGCAGCCGTCTGGGGAAGGTGGTGGGGCTGGTTTGGTGACAGCAGTGGGTGCTAAGATTTCCCAAGATCCCTGTCCTTCCAGATCAAGTATCAAAGTCAGAGGAGTCCAAAAGATGGTGTGGGAGCTTCTCACGGACCCCTGGCCCAGCCTGGAGGTCCATTAGAAGCCCTTGGGGTGGTGGCCTTGGGACCTTCCTCCCCGCCCCCTCCCAACCTGAGCCCGTATCTATGGGAACTCAGTTGTAACCTCCATAAGCTGGGTATAGAGAATCTCAGGACAGCTGGAGCCTGGGCATTTATGAAGCATCTGCTGAATACAGGAACACTGGCATTTCTCTGTCTCTTAGGTCACCACAGACCCTGACCCTGCCATCCGTCCGACATGCATGTCACTGGGGCTGCCACGCAAATGGCGCACATTGCAGGCCCTCTGTGCCTTCCTGCCATGGGTGGCTCTGGGCTGGTTTGGGGCAAGCCTGACTGTCCCTGCTGGCATCCTGCCCTGACGTCTACCCTGTCTCTCCCCTGCAGGGCCTGCCTGGTGTTCCTGGCAAGAGGGGCAAGATGGGTATGCCGGTAAAGATTTTCCGTGTCTATTACGCAGACTCTAGCGGGGAACCCCACCTCCCACGGCCACGCTGCCCTGGCCACCTGCTGCCTGGCATCTGCTGCTTCTCCCCCTGCTTTGAGTGTGGGGGCCGCATGTGGGGTTGCCTGGCCACAGGACCTGCTGCTGGCACACAGCGTGACTGGGGCCCGGCTGGGACTGGGGCTTCCGTGGGCTCTGGGCCTCCCTGGGGTTGGCTCCTCTCTCCGTGTGGGCAGCAGTGGCTCTCCAGTGCAGTTCTGTGTCTGGGGGCTTCTGTCTATTTGTGTCTGTGGGTCTGCTGTGACCAGGGGACCTTGGCCAGACCAGGTGACTGTGCTCCCATCTCAGGGAACACTCAGTCTCCACGTTGTCTGGGTGTCATTCCGCTCTGTCCAGTTTGCTCATGCACACACCAGGCCAGAGGACAATGGGGTGTATGGGCAGGGCCACACAGGCATGACCCAAAGAGGGGCTCAGCAGTGACCCCCAATCCACCAGCTCTCTCTATGACTCCCCATCATGGGAGGAAATTGTTTGCCCCTTGTTTGTACCTGTGCAGAACATGGAGAAAGAGCCAAGGCATGGAGAGATTAAGTCACTTGCCCAGGGTTTCAGGAGGAGTAAACAATGTAGCCAGGATTCGAACTCACTTGGTCTATGCCCGGGGTCTTTGATCTCAGTGGCCGCTTGAGGCAGCCTCTCAGGGTCCCCAGCTGGCAGTCATATTATAAAAATAGGTTCCCTAGACTCTTTGCCTGGAAGGAAGGTCATTCATTCCAGTTATTGAGAAGGGGGAAACTGAGGCTCTGAGAGGCAGAGTGAGATATCCAGGGTCCCTCTGCCACTGCCCTGCAGGTTGACCCCTTGACTTGGAACCATGGTCAGCCCAAGTCCGGGCCTGCCATCGCTGGTGGTTGGTGAGGAAGGGAGTATGAAGAGGAGGCCTGGAGCATTCGAGAGTGCTCAGAACGGCCTCTCTGTGATTCTGCCACTGATGGGCCTGTTAACTGTTGGAGCCTTTAACCTGGGCCCTCTGGGGGCCAAAGAGGAAAAACAAAGAAAAGAAAGAAACAGGTCCTGGCCTCAAAGAACTGACAGAGGAGGTCCCTCCGCCCCCAACCCAGACCCCTTTGTGGCCCAGACAGGCAGTCTTCTCTAAGGTCCAACACCTGACACATAGACCTGGGCAAGGAGCAGCACCTGATGCTCCCGGCTTCAGGGCAAGGACCTGGAGTCTGAGAGGGCTGGGCTGGCACCTGGGGTTGTCCCTCAAGCCAGCGTGACCTTAGGCAAGGCGATTCATTCATCCAGTGATTATCTGTTCATCCCATGAATATCTGTTGAATGCCTACTATGGGCCAAGCGTTGTGCTTCGTTCGGGCAGAGCAGTGCATGAGACAAAGTTCCCACTCTCTTGGGGCAGACAGACAGATGCACAGTCACTGAATGGGGAAATGGAAGAATGAACAATTAAATGAAGGTTAGGTAGTGCTGAATCTAAGAGAGAGTAGGATAGGGAGACAGGGAGTGCTTGGGGGTTGGGATATTGGATAAGTTAGTCCAGAAAGTCTCCCTCGCTTTATGAAGACTCTCAATGAGGTGGCGTGGAAGCTGTGTGGCTTTCAAGGCAAAGGCCCTGGGGAAGGAACAGGCTTGGTTCAAATTTTCTGAACCACAGTTTTCTCTTCTGAGAAATGGGGACAATAGTATGGCCCATAAGATCATTGTGCTTGTCACTTAGTAAGTGCTCAATAAATGGAGCAGCCCTTGTTCCTGTTTCGTGAATGGCTGAGGGGATCTCTGTATTGTGTGACACTGAACCAATGACTTCACCTTTGCTGGGTCTGGTTTCCCATGGTTTAAGCTGCAGAGTGGGAGCATTTGACTTGCTTAGGTGATCTCAGCTGGGCCCTACCCCAACAGGCCAGCCTCCAGGGTCACCTTTGGGGGATTTGTTCAGACGCATCCTAGGAGCCAGGCATTGCTGCTTTACAGATGAGATCGCTGTCGGAGAGGTAAATGATGAGGTCAGGGTCACATGGCTGCTCAGTGTCAGAGTTGGATTAGAACACAGCCAGAGCTTTCAACTCCAGTGCCAGAGTATAGCTGTTCAGAGCTTGGGGTCCGGAGTCTCCTGAGCATGGAAGAGGCAAGACCCAGGAAAGCCTGGGCATGTCGTGGCCTCTTCTCCAACCGGACACAACAAGGAATGTCAGCAGGGCCATGCCTCAGTTTCCCCCTTCCACCCCATCCTCTGCATCCTCCTCATCTCCCCTCCCGGCAGCCCCTTCATACACCTTCTCCCTGCCGTGTTCCTGTGTTCTTCTTGGAGCTGAAAGTCACCCTGTTCATGGCCTGGCTTAGAAGGCAGTCCCAGTTTTGAGGTCCCATTATCCTGCCTGTGTGAGATAAGGCCACTCATTCATTCCTCACTCGACCAAAGATTATTGGTTGAATATATTACTCTATGCCAGGCGCTAGGGATAACACTGTAGCCAAAACAGACAAAAATCTCTGTTGTCATGAAGCTCAAATTTTAAGGGTAGAGACGATCAATAAACAGGACGAATAACCAGAAGAGGGCATGGTTGCCACCCTAAGCCCCCTGCAAGCGAAAGGAAGCAATGTGTATTGAGGCCCTTGGTGTGCATAGTATTTGAACCACATGTGATTCTCCCAGTGAACCTTTGAGGCGGGATTGATTATCCCCATTTTCCAGATGAGAAAACTGAGGCTTAGACTGTCAAAGCCATTGTCCATAGACCCTCTGAACCCTTGCCCGACTGAGAACTTCTGTCTGCTTCCTTGCTTTTTGCCTTTAACTTTCTAAGACTAGGCTCTGACCTCCATGACAGGTGTGTTCCCTGGCACCGGGGTGTCAGATGTGGGTGGAGGGAAACACCTTTTCAGCCCTAGGCCCATGCAATACCCTTGAGAGCTGTGAAAATACCCTCGACTCTGTTCCAGCCGCCGTGGCCAGCAAATCGGCAAGATCTGTGTCAGATATGATTTAATGTGTACGTAATGGGACTTCACATCGGCTGCGTCCCTACAGCTTTGTCTCTGTCTCCGCTGGGCCTCTGAGTCCGCCATGGCTCTCGGCCTGAAGACCCTGGACAGTCTTTAGGGCCATCCCTCTGTTGCTGGTGCTCCCAACCCCTTGAACTACATGGTGGGGTTGGGGGCTCCCGTCACGAGTGGTTTTTCCTCCTTATCCAAGCTTTAGGCCGGGCAGTTTCTAGGCACTTATTAAGAAGAGGAAGTGACAGGGGAATGAGCTGAATTCCTTCATGCCAGATCGCAGCTGGCGTCATTTCTGGCAGGGCTGGTGATGATTTTGCTGTAGTCGGTCTTTCTCCAGCAGGCAAAACCTCGGGCCCATGCCTGCGGCCTCCTCAGTATCTAATTCGGAAGGGCGATGTGTGAGTGTCTTTTACTAACGGGAGCTGAGGAAGAGACAGTGGTGGTCAAAGCACATCAGAGCTATAGGAACCTTCGTGATGGCCTGGCCCAAACTCTTTTTTGGACAGATAAGCAGACATAGCCCAGAGAGGGCAAGACACTTGCCCGAGGTCTCACAGCAAGTTGTTGGCAAAGTCAATACTTGAACCCAGAACACTTGCTTTCCAGGACAGGGTACTCTCCACAGGGCTCCCTCTTCTCTCTGCTCCCATCTTCAACCTCCAGAGGAAAGCTTGGTCCACAGCTCTCAGCCCTCCTCATACCTCCTGCTAAGAGAATGTGTTGTGGTTTTCTGAGGAGGGGTCCAGATAGAAAATGTGACCAGCTTTGGCTGGAGCTGAATGGGTTTCTCCTGCCTGTCCTGGCTTGTTGGACATGGCTCAGTGTCGCTCACAGTGAGAGACTGAGCCATGTTTCCCAGCCAAGGGTCTCTACGAGCAGGCTAGGAAGATGCTGCAGTGAGTCCTACCTGTCTTATCCAAATGTACTTTCAAGCCCGCTGGGATGGCCCCGCAAGGCAGGCCACCATGCACAGCTTTTCTCATAGCCTCTGGCCAGGCCTGCCAAGACTGGCCTCGTGCAATGAGTCCGGAGGGAAGACCCTGAAGCTTACAGCTGGAAGGGCCCAGCCCTGGCACTGACTCCCTGGGGTGTGGCTCAGGGATGATTGGGACCTGCCCAAGGCCACGCAGTCCTCTGGGAGGAGGCAGGGCTTGTAACACGGTGCATTTGGGCTTCAAGTTTATGGTCTTTCCAGTTCTCAGATTACAGGGAGCAGGCAGCCAAGTGACAGAGAATTCCTGTTTCCAAGTAGGGAAATGGAGGCCAAAGCAGATTAAGGTTCTTAGCTGAGGTGATGCTGTGAGCTGGGGGTGTGGTCTCCAGTGACCCAGATGGGAGCCAGAGCTGACCCAGGCTATTGGTGCCCCTGGAATCCTGGGGAGAACTCTGCCTTCCTGTCTTCTCCTTGTTCCCTGAGGTGACTTTTCTTGAGTAGATTTCCTAGTGGATTTCAGGAGAGCAGGGTAAAAATGTGTTTAGACCACGAGAGGAGGGTGCTGGGAAACCTCAAGGGGTCTTTCCATGTCAGCACGCTTGGAGCCTGCACACCTAGAAAAGAATATGGCTGCTTCAAGTGCAGTAGGAAGGATGCAGGTTAGACTTAAGCGGGAACTTCCAGGCTTTGGAGAATGTCCACCTGATAGAAGTTCTCCGAGATCCTTTTGCGGGCTCCTTCTAGAGGTTACTAAATATTCCCACTCTTGATATAAACCCTAACTAGTGTAGTGATGGCACATTAGAGTTGACCAGGGGTTGGATTAGAAACATCTCACCGTTTCTTCAGCCCAGCCCTGCCAGGTGAGTGGGACAGTGCTGACTGTTTTGCAGACCAGGGACCTGAGCCTTAGAAGCATGAGTGGAACTTTGGATGCTAGATGTTCCTTGCTTCCCTGCCCCTGTATCACACCCCTCGGAGCAGACGTTGGGGCGGACACTTCCTGGAGGCAGAAGAGTGGAGGAGATGGCCTTCTGCGTTCTCCTTGGCATCCTGCTTTGGATGTGGTGGCGAGGACCATCCCTTCCTCAGCTCTATTCCTCTGAGTTGTTGTGGCCAAGAGAGAATGCAGAGTCTCACTCCTGAGCCTTGTTCTGTCTCCCCCTGGGCCTTGTTCTGCTCCAAGTACGAAGTGTTCAGTTCTCCAGAGGGGCCCGACCTGGGAAAGTAGAGAAACCACGTGGCTGGGGCCCCGGCAGGGAGCCGAGCTCATTCCTTGGGCCTGGGGCCAGCCTGCTGCAGCCAGGAGCTCGGGCATGTGGAGGAAGGTCCCTGCTGCTGGCCAGGCTGGGCATGCATGCCATATGGTCGCCTTACACACGCAGGCATGGCCAGAGAGAGGGAAGCAGATGGGGTTGAAGTGGGGGCTATACATCCAGCTCAGCAGCCACTGCTCTAAGACCCAGGGAGCTCTGGGGTGACTGCTCGAAATGGCTCTGCCACTTAGTAGTGGAGGGATGAGGCAAGGTAGTGGATGAGGGGGGTCTTGGGTGTGTTCTGGGCCGTAGTCTCCCCATTGGTGTAATGAGGTGGTGAACATCAAGAACATCTCAGGTCTTTTCATCCTTAGACCTGATTGTTCCAATCAAAGATTTGTTCCAGCACCTTTAAAGCTCTTTTTTCCAACCACTATGCTCTTAATTACAAACCCTAGATTCCTAGAGGTCATCTGCTTGACCCCTCCATTGGAAGGAAGATTAAAGATGGAGACGGGGGTGCCTCCCCGAGGCCCTCAGCATGTCCAAGCAGAACCAGTCCTTAGCATCAATCATGCCATTCCTTTTTGCACATTAGCTCAGGACTCTAATGAGCCCTTTGAGAGCCTGTAGGCTGGTTCTAGTCCATCTCTTCATTCAGTGTCCAGTTGTAGCTAAGAGAACAGGTTCTGGAGTCACACGGCCTGGGTTCGAATCTCATCTCTGCTATGCCAGGGCTGTGTGACTTTGGAAACTTTTCCTAACCTCTCAGAATCACAGTTTCTTCATCTCGAAAATGCAGCCAATAATAGGACCTGTTGGGTGGTCACGCTGTTGGAGTTTACTGTTGTTATGATTGTTTCATCCCACCATCATCGCCCTCTGGTTAGACTCAGGCTGCATTTTGTCTGCAGAGGTTCCTCCCATCCAGAAATGGACTCAAAATTCTGATGACCGTCTCTCCCTTGCTTATACCTCAGAGACATTCCCTCACGGGGCTGTGGCCTCCCATGTGGCAAGAGGCACCCTCACTGAGGCACCCTCCATGTGGCGTGTCAGCTCATCCTCACAGCAAAGAAAACTGAGGCCCCAAGAGGCCCGTGGGTGGTGCAGTCAGGACTGTCATGGGACAGGCTGGCCCAGCAGCTGGGCCTGAGAGGTGTCTTTGAACCAGCCTGGAAGGGCCTCTGAATGCAGACCCATGGGTCTGAGACCTGCCTGGTGGCTGCTATATGTGAATATATTGGGCATCACAGGGTCCTAAAGGGTCCTTAGAGATCACACACCTTCAACCTGAGCAGGACAGAGGGTCAAGTGTGGGGGCCTGCCAGCCTAGAGGAGAGCCAGGGCTCATCCGCAGGCCATCTCCATATGCTGGACTTGGAGAATGGAGCAGGGACTACTCAAGTCCTGTTCCTTGTAGGCCATGTGAAGTCAGCCAGGTGACCAACCAGACAATATCCCCTTTGTCTCAAGGAGTTGCTTTCCTCTCCTACCAGGTCCTTCTACCCCAAAGTCCAGAGGCCACAGGTGGGAACTCACTGCCTTCAGAAGGCGCCCCTGGCTGGGCGCCATGGCTCACACCTGTAATCCCAACACTTTGGGAGGCCAAGGCAGGCAGATCGCTTGAGCCCAGGAGTTCGAGACCAGCTTGGGCAACATGGAGAAATCCCATCTCTACCAAAAATACAAAAATTAGCCAGGCGTGGTGGTGTGTGTCTATAGTCCCAGCTACTTGGGAGGCTGAGGCGGCAGGATCACTTGAGCCCAGGAGGCAGAGGTTGTAGTGAGCAGTGATCATGCCACTGCACTTCAGCCTGGGTGACAGAATGAGACCCTGTATCATGAAAAAAAAAAAAAGGAAGAAGGCTCCCCTGGCCACAGCCTACCTGGCTGATTCTTGTCCCAGGAGGTGAGACGATCTACCTTCAGCATGACCAAGAAGGACTGGTTTAGGTGAGACTGGAATTTGGCAGGTGAGACCCTAAAGATGTGGGAGGAGGAAGCTTGGGTAAGGTCAGATATGCTCCCACAAAGACATGATCTGGATACACACACACACGCATACACCCTCCTCTGCCACACTCCTCTGCCACCCTCTGCAACCAGTCGGACACGCGTTTGAGCAGCCTCTGCATACCAGGCTTTGCCCATGCATAGCTCATATGAACATGCCAAACTCCAGAGGTGGACCTGAGCTCTGCTTGCTTTATGACCTTGGCCATGTGATGTTGCCTAACCGAGCCTCAATTTTCCCGTCTGTGAAATGGGACCAATAACTTTTCCCTCAAAGATACATATCAAACGCAAATGAAGTCTTGCATGCGAAGTGACTAGCTTGGTCTCAATTTCATTATCGTCTTCTCATTTCCTCCTTTTGGTGTCTGAATGAAGCCACACCTTCTGTTGGGGGAATGTCAACCCAAGAGGACTTCCTGGCAGAGGAGAGATTTGAAGGGACTAGGGCTGCGGGGCAGGGCCAGGCTAAACACCTGGTTACACACACACATTTCAAAGTGTCTTTGCCTAACCAGTAGAGACTCTGGTTTGGGTTTTGTTTATAGGTTTGGTCCTTTGGGTTTAGTGTGCTCACTGGACTCCTCCAATAGTATTAGAAACCAAAAACAGGATGATCCTCTGTGAGGAATGTTTACCATTTGAATCATAGCTCCAGCATTCACTTGGTCAGGAAAACATGTGCTTTGTTTTTTTTTTTTTAAATTACATTTCCCTGGAAAAACAATGATTTGAATTCAAGGAGGGGAGGAGAACAGGTTTCCCCCAACTCCAAGCTTGAGGACTTTCTTTTCCTTTTGGAGTAGGAATGGAGTTCTGTCCCCGGCCCCTGAAGGCGTCCTCACAGCTGATATTTTTCCAGCTGCCTATCTCCCCAGAGCTGGAGCGGCCTCCAGAGTGGGGTCAAGGATGGGGCGGGAGGGACAGACCTGCCTGGGCCGGGCAGCTCAGCATCTCTTTGAGCTGCTGAAACACCTGTGGAGGCTGTGCTCATGTTCACTGGTGGTGTGACTTTGTGTGACCTTGCCACTTAACTCTTTCACAGCCTCGCTTCCTTTATCTGTCCAATGGGGATCATGATTTCACTGGGTGGCTTTTGAAGAACATGTCACAATCAGAGAAGGTCTGAGCTGGGAAATGCAACAGAAGCCTTCCCCTCCTTGACCAGTGGGGAAACAGAGGCTCTTAAAACTGGCCTAGATCCAGCTTCCTGCCCCTAGTCTGTGTCCTTCCCGTTCCATCAGGACCAGGTCTCAGAACAGAGGATTGGCATTTTCATGCTGGGGAGCTGGGTACCATTTTCTTTTCAGAGACTGAGTAGAAAGAAAAGGACCCGTGAGAAATTCTTTATGCGCAGGTGCTTGTCGATGGTAGGGGTGACCTCAGGACTCCACTGTCTGCCCATGACCAAGGAGCGAGACTGCTTGGACATTGTCCTTGTGTCCCCTCTGGGGGTCTGGATGAAAGCCCACCCTGCAGGTGAAAACACTAACCTACAGATGTTTGTTCTCTCTCATGCCCTCCAGGGGTTTCCTGGAGTCTTTGGGGAAAGAGGCCCTCCCGGACTGGATGGAAACCCTGTAAGTATTTCAAGTCCTTGGGAACAGGAGGTTCCGAGTGAACACACAGCACATTTTAGGAGTCCATGCTTTAGAGTCAGACAGACCTGGGTCAAATCCCAGCCCTGTCAACTACCAGCTGGGCACCCTTGGGCAAATTACGTGACGTCTCTAAACGCTAGGCTCCTGTCTACTGTGACTGCCCTGTCACCCCCCGTAAGAGTCCCCAGCCCACTGAGCCCCTGGGTCCAAAGCTCCAGGCTGCACCCCGTTTCCAGGACTTCGGAAGGTTCATGGATCACTCCCCACTGGAGAAGCCCCGGCTGCTGCCATCTTACAAAGCATCAGAAATGTTTATGGGCCGGCAGAGGCTTGGGGAAGCAAATGGTTTGCAGGCCGTGTTTGGAGAAAAGGAAGAGCTGAGTTCCAAAGGAATCTCCACCACAGGCATGTTTATAGAGTTTGTAAATAATTAGAGGCCCAGGCTCTGTTCCACGAGGAGCCAGGTCAGCCTGCCCTGGGGAGCCGACTCTGTCTTTCCCTTCCCGGCTCCAGGCCGTGGTGGGAGAAGGTGTTCATGGTCCCCCATCTCTCCTCGGGGCTTCGTGCCTGAGCAGCTGTGCCAGCTGTGCCCTCTCCAGTGGTGGCTGCTGCATTCATAACCAGCACCCGATTAGGCGCTAATTCAGTTCCACAAATGCTCCCTGAGCCTGACCCAGCCAGGCTCCCTTGGGGATTAAGCCTTGACCTCAGAGCCCTACGGAGCTGGGTCTGAATTTTCTTGCACCACTTGTCAGGTGTGTGAGCTTTGAAAAATCCATTCACCTCCCTGAATCTCAGTCTCCTTGTCTGCAAATTGGGGGAATCAGAATTCCAGCCTGAGGCCTGGTGCAGTGGTTCACGTCTGTAATCCCAGCACTTTGGGAGGCCGAGGTGGGTAGATCACTTGAGGCCAGGAGTTCAAGACCACCCTGGCCAACATGGCAAAACCCCGTCTCTACTAAAAATACAAAAAATTAGCTGGGCGTGGTGGTGGGCACCTGTAATCCCTGCTACTTGGGAGGCTGAGGGGGGAGAATTGCTTGAACCTGGGAGGTGGAGCTTGCAGTGAGCCAAGATCACGCCACTACACTCCAGCCTGGGCAAGAGAGTGAGACTGTCTCAAAAAAAAAAAAAAAAAAGGCTGTCGTGAGAATGAAAGGAGGGCAGCCAAGGTGTTGCGCTCATCACACGGGTTCAGTGGGTGAGGCTGTGTAAACTACTGGGTAATCTGGGGTACAGTCCTGACCTTGAGGAGTTCATGGGCCATTGCTCTCCTCTGTCACACAACAGGCAGTGGGATGGGTGGGATTAAAGAGGTCCCAGGTGCCTCTTTGGAGAAGAGAACAGGGAAGTAACATTTGCATTGGGATGAGGAGATAGGTGGGGAGACATTGCAGGTGGAGGAAGGGGCACCAGCAAAGGCATGGGGTGGAGGGAAATCAGAGCCTCTCCCTCAATACATCACTTGTTAGAGTAACTGTTAGCGATATGCAGTATCATTCTGCGAGTTTCCTTGGGGAGTGGCAGGGATGTCTTTATGCTCCTGGCATAGAGGAACAGAAAAGACCTGATGTCCGTTTCTTCCCCTCATTTGAAGCGAAGGCTGTTGCTTACTTCTCATTACTAATCACAATGTCTAGAGCCCTGGAGTTTGATATTCTCACTTTTCCATTTTGAACTTGACTCAAACCCCTCCACCTGTCATTTCTCATGTGGGCCATGGAAGATCCATGTTTAAGATGAGGAAACTGAAGTGTAGGGGGGTAAATCACACACACAGCCTCGTCTCCTGACTCCCAGGCTAGAACTCTTTCCAGCCTCTGGGGGGCCCTGGAAGAAGGACATGTGAGGGTGTGGGGTGCTGGGGAGGATTCTCCAAGGGCCACAGCACCTCCTGGCTGAGAAAGGGAAGGAGGTCAGCTTAGAGGCTCTCAGCTTGGAGTCCTCCTGGCTTTGTCATTTCCTTGCACCTGGCCTTGGGTGAATCACTTAACCTCTGGAGCTTCAGTTTTCCTGTCTATAAAATGAGTGTGAAATGTCAAGCACCATGCACATCTGTATGACCATGATCGCGATTCCGCTCATTCCTTTATGCTTACAATGGGAAGATACTGGATTTGGAAATCCAACCTCCCCATTTGACAGACGAGGAAAGCTGATGGCAGAGAGGGGATGGCTGTGGTCCAAACTCCAGGCCAGACTCAGGAAAGTCCCTGGAGCCTGTGGTCAGGAATAAGGAGAGTTCAGCTCTGAAAGACCCCACCAGGTGCCTGTGTGGAGGATGACATGGAGGGAGGGGCCCTGGAGGGAGATGGGACAAGTAACCACCTTGGTGTCTGTCTATCTGCAGGGAGAACTGGGCCTGCCAGGCCCCCCTGGAGTCCCCGGCCTCATTGTAAGTACACCGATGCCTGGGGCAGCGGGTGGGTGTTGGGGAGACTCAGGGTGGAGCCAGCGTGTGGGGAGCCAGGAGCAGGCCCTGCAGGGGGGTTGAAAAGGCCCCTTTCTCATCAAACCTCCGGAGGGACTGGGGGGCCAGGAGAGACCAACCTGGGTGGGGAAGGTGAGTGGGGGAGGGTGGGCAGGCTGAGGGAGGAGAACCCTGCTGTGTGGCCTCAGGTGGATCACCTACCTTCTCTGAGCCTGTTTCCTTATTAGTTAAATGAGATGAGCGCTTGGAGCACAAGATTGCCAAAGCACTTTCACAGCGGCTGCGTGCATGGCCATGGCTCTGCAAGGAGGTGTGGGCAAGTGGTGGTGGCGTACTTATTTGACAGGTGAGGGGTTCCAGGTCCAGAGGGAGGAGGTAGCCGGCAGGGTGGTCTTTTGCACTCTTTTCCTCCAAGCAGACTTCAGAGCCAGACCACCTAGGTTCAAGTCACAGGCCCGCCACATCCTGGTTGTGTGACCTGGGCCAAGCCACTTACCCTCTCTGGGCCTCGTTTCCTCATCTGTGAAATAGAGGTGATAGCAGAATCATTCTGGAGTGGCCGTGAGGATTAAAGGAGGCATCACATGTGTAGTCCTTGGCACGGGATCTGGCACCCAGTAAGTGCTAGTGGAAAATATTGTTATACTAATTCTTGTTATTACCTCCTGAAATGCCCAGGGCTGACAGAGCCTAAACACAAGGAGGTGGGAGGCGGTCTGACCTGACTCATCCAGGTGGCGTAGGCCTGGAGGAGTGGTTCTAGCCAAAGCCAGGGCCCCTGCTGGGCTTTCAGCGGAGTGAGTGTTAACCTTGTGCCCAGCTCCAGGGGCCAGTGAGAGGTCAGAGCCTGGGAAATGATACTCCAAGTGTTCCCATAGTCTGATGCCCCCTCCGCCCTGTCCGTTGGGTCATTCCTCATGGGGTTTGAGTCTGGGGGCCCGTGGAGGGACACAGGTAAACTATCTGCTAGCTTGACAAGCGAGCTTCCAGCTTTACCACTCCAGCAACTGTACTGAGAAATTCTGCTCAGGGAAAGGCTGGAGGAGGCCCCTGAGGTAGGCAGGGGACCCCATCGCTCAGGGGAGGCCAGTCCTGGGAAGATGGTCCAAATGTCCCCATGGCCACCTGTGCCTGCTCAGGTGAGTGGGAGCAGAACCTGGGTGGGGTGGGCAGAAGGTGAGAGCCCTCTGTGTCTGAATCCTGGCTTTGCTACCTCCTGACTGAACTTCACCTTGGCCTCACTTCCCTGAGCCTCGGGGATCCCCTCTGTGAAATGGGATCATTGTATCCACTCTTATCAGAACCACAGAAACACACAGTCCGTTCCAGTCCAGTGGCTCAGAGGACAGTTTCTGGAACCAGACTGCCTAGGTTCAAATCTCCTAGCTCTACCACTCATTTAATCACAATCTGGAGCAAAATTTTTAACCACCCTATGCCTTGGTTTCTTCGTTTATAAAATGGGAACAATATTGGTACGTAACTTGGAGGATTGTTGTGAGTGAGGATGTAGATAAATAAATATGTAAAGTGCCTAGTATATAGCAAGCACTCAAGAAGTACTAGTTATGATAGTAATAGCTATTGTTGGTGTTATTATATTACATACACATGTGATATTTTACACCTGGTAGCAGCTATCTAGGTTACTGACTTGAGAAAAATTTCACAGTCACATTGGAACTTGGTTGGAGAGAGTGCTGCAATTGATGAGTGATGTCTGCCTTGGCTGGGGTTGAGGAAGTGTCAACACATGAGTCATAAATTTGTCATCCCTGATGTCCATTCAGTAGAACTTTGCTGAGCACCTTCTTTGGCACAAGGCATTGACCTAAATGCTTTGGAAAAAGAAATATCTGCCATGGGAATTCGAGAACTCTCTAGAAGTCTTCTAATCTGACTCTCTCTAAGCCCAACAGGAATCCCTTCTGGAGCATCTTGGTCATATGGTGATTAAACTCCAAATTGAACACCTCCAGTGTAAAAAGTCCCTCCCTCTCTGGGAGCCTAGTCCATTCTACACAGCTCTCATTGTTCAGTGTTTTCCTGTGGATCGAACCCAAGTCGTCCTCACTGTCCCTGAGTGAGGCTGTTTGAGGTGTAAAATGGTCTTTGTCTGTGCTTCCCAGGGCTCCCTCTAAACAATTCCAATCCCAAAGCCTTTCTGAAGGGATGTTTACGTATCCTGTCTGTCATCCTTGGCACATGTTCCTATTTGTCATCATCCCAGCGTTCACTAGGTTGGGTCCCGAAAGGAGCAAGAATATTGCTTAGTGGAATAAACACAGATTCTGGGGCTTTGGACTATAGCATCGTAGCCCTCCTGGTTCTACCTTTTTTGAGATAGAGTCTCACTGTGTCTCCCAGACTGGAGTTCAGTGGTGCGGTCTTGGCTCACAGCAACCTCTGCCTCTCGGGCTCAAGTGATCCTCCCATCTTAGCCTCCCAAGTAGCTGGGACAACAGGTGTGTACCATGACGCCCAGCTAATTTTAGTATTTTCTTTTTGTAGAGACAGGATTTTGCCACATTGTCCAGGCTGGTGGGCTCAAGCGATCTGCCCGCCTCAACCTCCCAAAGTGCTGGAACCTCCTGGTTCTTTACAAAGCTCGTTCTTACCTGCACTCTCTGCTGCACTCCACTGTTAGGGTTGCCAGATAAAATATGACACCTAGTTAAATTTGAATGTCAGATGCAGTATTTAGAACACATTTATAGTAAAATGTCACTCATTATTTATGTGACATTCAAATTTCACTGTTCCTGTCATTTTAATTGTCCAGTCTGGAAACACTATTTGCAGTGTCTGTTAGGGGAAACCCTTTCAGCAAATGGGAAAACTGAGGCCCCTGGTCAAGGTCACGTACCTGGCAGGTGAGGATGGAGGCCATGAATCTCAAGTCCTAGTCCAGGGCACTCCTGTTTTTGCTTCTGAGCAGCCTGTGCTGGGGGCAGAGCCCTGGGCCTTTTCTGCGTTTCATGGTACCCCCTTTTCCCAGAGCTGATTTGTTCTGCCTTGTGGTCCCTTCATGCTGTGTCTTTTTTTGGCCACTTTCAGCCTCCTTCCTCAGTTTTTAGATTCTTTTTGCTGCCAAGATGAAGTGTCCTCTCTCCTGTGACTGTGGGGTCACAGGGCTGGGCCTCAGCCCATCAAATCACCTCTGCTCCCCCAGCGAATGCCTCCTTCCCCCACTGGATTTTTGGGAATAGCAGCCTCTGTGCCTGGGGGAAGAAACTGTCTCCCCAGAGAGCTGGAAAGGAAAGGAATTTTCTAACCAGGAGTTAAAGAGGAAGAGGGATTGTGAGTCACCTACGGTTTTCCAGAGGATGTGGGTTTTTAGCTGAGCAAATGGGAATTCCACGTATTGATAATCATTTTAGTGGAAATTCAGATTTATTCAATGCCTCTGTCTAGTCAGTTGGAGCAATTTGCATGCAGACTGAAGCCAAACCTTCCTTCCGTCCCCCGGGTCCTTGCAGCCGGGAGGAAGGGCGTGAGAGGACAAACTAACATTTATTAAGCGTCTGCTCTGTGTGCATCGCATGCACTGGGCTGGGGAGGCCTCGCGAAGCCGAGGTCACCAGTTAGAGAGTGGAAGTGTCGGGCTTGTCACCTGGGTCCATATGCCTCAATTCCAATAAGCCACCGGTGGCTCCCTGCAGCCTCAGAGGTGAGAGGGCCTCCACACAGCCCTCTTTGAGTAACTGAAACCCTTTGGCAGGCCCTCAAGAAAACTGTGCCTGATTCCAGAATCTGCTCAACAAAGACGATTTCTGTCCTTTCTATTCAGAGTGACACAGAGGAAATGTTGGCTCCTCCACGATTTAATGAGACCCAAAGAACATGTGATCTGGCCACAAACCCAGCATGTGAGGGGCAATGGATTTGTCCACCTTATTCTGCCACTAAACGATCACCTGGCTTTGTCTCCTTGCTTATAAAGCAAAGTTAGATACCCCACCACCTGGCATGCAACAAATCCTCTTGTGCCCAACGCTGTGCCAAGTTTTTAATTGTCACAACAGCCCTCTGAGGGTAGGAAGTGGGGCCACCAATTTACACTTAAGGAAACTGAGCCTCAGAGAGGGTGAAGCACCTGCCCAAGGTCACACAGCCAATCAGCTGGACCTGGCCTGTCACAGCTCACACTCTCCACTGCTGCACCACATCCCCAGCTCCTCAAGACTTCTGTGCTGAACAGAGATAGCGGGTGTGGGACAGCATGGACTGGGCAGTGCCAGGACTGTTCTCGTGTGAGAGATGGTGCTTAGTAAGACCACACAGCAACTAGAACTGGCCACAGCTCCAGCTCCCTGTCCCTAACCCACCTGGCATTGGTGGCCTTCAAAGGCAGTCCTCAGAGGGATTATAAGTGAGCATGTTTAGCTTTCTTTTTCACCATCATTAAGCCACTTTTACTAAGCACCTCCTCAGAGCTGTACCCTGTTCTGGGCACTGGAACCACAGAGGTGAGGCCCTCAGAGCAGGCACCTGCCCCTGGTCTGGAGGCAGCACAGGCGGTGGCCCTATAGGCACATGCAGAAAGGATGGCCGGTGTCAAGGGCCCTGAGCGAGAGGCATGGGGCTCTGAGGCCTGACAGCAGGGGCATGACCTGGTCTTGGGGTCAGGGAAGTGATGTTAGCGCTGGAGGCCCAAGGACAAATGGGCATGAACAATGCCAGCGGAGGGCACGGCACTCTGGGAATAAGAAACAGCTTGAGCCAGGGTTGGGGAGATACGTCAGTGGCTAAGTATGTCACAGCTAAGGAGGAAGAGCAGGGCAGGAAGGTGAGATGTGTGAGCAGCCGTCATGAAGGATGGGCACCGGATGTTCCCCACGTTAGCCTCCGGGCATCCACTGGCTGGCAGTCAGGGGAGCACAACTCCGTTTTTCCGAGTCTCCAACTTGACCTGATGCCCTGTCTCAGGTGAGACATAGCAACGGGAAAGGCAGCCGTCAGTGGTTTTTTTTTTTTTTTTTTTGGTCAACAGCCAACTCAGACCTTGTGAGCATGGACTGTGGGGTCAGACAGACAGACAGATGGATGGACAGACCTGGGTTCCGGTCCTGCCTTTGCCCCCTGCTTATCGCTCGATCTCAGGCAGGTTATGTCACCTGTCCCTAAGCCTCAGTTTTCCCATCTGTAAAATGGAGTGGGACTGACAGTGGTGCTTACCTCCTGGGGTTACTGTGAGCAGCTGGTGAGCGTCCAAGCCACCAGCATCGTCCCTGGCATGGCAAAGGTGCCCAGAGTGACATTTAGCTATTGTTAAGGAGGGTTCAAAGTGGGTAGCGTGCATCCGGCACACAGTGGGCGTTCTTTAAATGGTGACAGACAGGGCTGATTGTGTTGTTGGTGGGAGTCAGTGAGAAGGGCACAGTGTGGCGTGCGGTGTCTGGGAGCTTAGAGAAAAGTGGAAACAGGATCCAAATTAAGAGCCTTACTCATTATTCTTTCTCATGGGGACATGACATTCTGAGTGGCTCGGGCCAAGCTGGTCTGGAGGGCGTCTGGTACACAGGAGACGGCTGCTCTGCAAGCTGCCCTCGGGGGATGCTGGCCTGGAGTTTTCTTTGTTCCTCCCGGAAATGCTTTTGTAGCCCAATGTGGGGGTCCCACCAACACAGGGGGACCTGCCATATGCAAGCTGGCACCTTCTCCGGGTGTGGTCTGCAGGCAGGGGTCTCTCTGCCAGATTCCTTCTCCCCTAGGGTTGGATGCCCACGTGAGGTCCGTGCCCCCACCACACACAGACCCCTTCGGAGAGGCCTGCTGAGGCAGCGAGCGGGACCTGGGGAATGGGGTGTTGTGCTATGACTCCCGAGGACCCACACAGGTGACCATCCGGCCTGTACTGAATTGAGTCCCGCACAACAAGCCACTTCAGGCCTGGAGGGAGGAAGAAAGAGCCTGTGTTCCGGAGCTGCTGGCGGCCCCTCTGCTGCCACCCTGCCTGGCCCCCAGCAGAGCAGGACTCCTCCAGCAGAGCCCGCTCTGTTTATTTGTGCATCAGGGGGAGCTCTGGGCTGGCCACCCTGGCTGCCTTCGTCCAGGAAAGGAGAGAGGCAGCAGCCAGAGGGACCTGTGGACATGCGGCTCTCTGCAGAGAGAGCTGGCCTCCCTTCCAATCCGGCTTCTCTCCCTCCTCTCCAGAGACCACCTCAGAATAGCCTAGAAGCTCTGGAGACAGGCTGCCTAGTGTGAATGAATCCCAGAGGTGCCCCGGCTCTGTGATTTCGCTGGAGCCCTAACTTCTCAGAGCCTCAGTTTCCTCATCTATGAAATGGGGACAGTAGTAGACTGATCTTGAAGGGCTGTGGCGAGGAATTACTGGGTTAAGGCAGGTCAAGTGCTTAGCACAGTGCTGGCAACTGGCATTTGCTTATTATTAACACCCGTTAAACTGAGCCCTCACTTTCTCAGTGAGATTATTTGATGGGACCTGAAAGCAGAATTTCTTTCTTTTTCTTTTCTTTTCTTTTTTTTTTTAAGATAGGGTATCTTTCTATTGCCCAGGCTGGAGTTCAGTGACGCTATCATAGCTCTCTGTAATCTTGAACTCCTGGGCTCAAGAGATCTACCTGCTTCAGCCTCCTAAGTAGCTGGTACCACAGGCATGCATCACCATGCCCAGCTAATTTTTAAATATTTTCTGTAGAGATTGAGTCTCCCTATGTTGCCCAGGCTGATCTTGAACTCCTGGCCTCAAGTAAACCTCCTACCTAGGCCTCCCAAAGTGCTGGGATTATAGGCGTGAACCATGACGCCACGCTGGGCCTGAAAGCAGAATTTCTTAGCAAAGGCTCAGCTGGGAGGTTTTGTTTAATCCAATCAAATGAGAATCCTAAAGTCCAGAAAGGGGAAGCGTTTGCCCAAGATCACACAGGCCAGGAAGCGCCAAGGCCAGACTCCTGTTGCTCTGGGGTTGGGAGAGTGAGAATCGGCATCATCTCAGGCAGGCTGAGCTGCCGTCTGCAAACTCCACACAGTCTGTCTGTCTGTCTGTCTCTCTCTCCTCGGGGGCATTCCACCGCATAGTCCCCTTGGCCCTTCCTGCAGGAGCCAGGCAGGAATGTGGTTTTTCATTCTCTGCCTGGCCTCCCTCCGAGACGTCTCCAGGCAGCTCAGACAAGAACTCCAGTTCCCATTCTTGAGCCTGGCGACCTGGGGCAGCCTTTGTTCCTCCAGTGCTTCAGAGCTGTGCCCCCACCTCAGAGCACTTGCCAGGGGCCTCCATAGAGCCTGATCAGGTAGTGGGAAACAGAGGCCCAGAGAGGTCAGCCACGTTGCAACCACACAGCAGCCAGACGCTCATATCAGTCACGGAGGATGGACAAGGGAGAGAAGAGGGTATTTTCAGGGTCTGCCTTTCTCTGAGTGCGGACTTAATGTTATGGTTGTGGCTGAGAGAGTGATGGAGTGGGCAGAAGTGAGATTTGAGGGGAAAAGCGTAGGCTGGTTAAGAGAAAAGTCAGCCGCTTCTTCACTCTGTACCAGGATTCCTGGACCTTGGCACTACTGACGTTTGGGCTGGATGGTTATTCGTGGCGGGGGCTGTTCTCTGCACTGCAGGATGCTGAGCTGCATCCCTGGCTTCTGCCTACCAGATACCAATAGCACCTCTTAAGTTGTGACAACCAAGAAGGACTCCAGACATTGCCAAGTATTTACATGTTAAATCAGTTACTCCTGGAAACAAGGCTGGCAGGTAGACAGTACTGTACGTCCTCACTTGTCACATGAGGAAACTGAGGCGTGGAGACATCAAGTTCCCCCGGTTCACACAATGAGTGAGTCCCAGAGGAGAGCGGGACCCAGTGGTCTGCTGTCCACTGGGTGGACAGAGAATGAAAAATCCCATTCCTGCCTGGCTCCTGCTGGAAGGGCCACGGGGCCTGTGCAGTGGAATGCCTCTGGGGAGACAGACAGAGGGACGGTGTGGAGTTTGCAGGAGTTTGCAAACGGCAGCTCAGCCTGGTTGAGAGCTTTCCAGAGCCTTCCTTGCAGAGGAAGGAAGGCAGGCTGTGGAAAGGCCAGGAGGGGCATCGTGGGGACAGCACTCAGCCAGGCTGAGCTGTCACCTGCAAACTCCACAGTCGTGAAGGGAACTTGGCTTTACAGGTCTGGGAACTCCATTTTTCTCACCTTGGACCGGCTGATCCGATCTGAAGCTGGGTCTCTAACCTGTGGTCCAGGATCCACCAGCTGATTGTAGTGTCCCACAGGGTCCATCGCCAACTCTGGGATTTCTGGGATCAACAGCCTCACTCCTTACTTGCTGCCCTCCTCAGAGATAGCCAAGCCTCTGGGAAGCAGGAGGTGCCTCCCCTCATGTAGCCGGAGGAGTCAGAACTCCCACTGATGCCTTCTTTAACTCTTACAGCAGCTCCGGGGGGACAGATAGAGAGAGCCTGAGGGTCCAAAATAGTCAAATGAAAAGCCCTTTGTCCCTGATCCGGGGTAAAGAATCAGATAGAGGAGAAAAATATTGAATATGGAAAGGAATGGGGATAGGGAAGGGGCAGCCATCTAGAAATGAGCTTGGGCAAGGATCTTTATGAAGTTTATTCCAGCACTTCAGTGGAGGTCTCCAGATGAAGAACATTCCAGATTCTGAGATCAATCCTACAGAGTCGTGTCTTCAGAAGCCCAGCCCCACGGACCTTGGGGATTGTTGTCACCACCCAGGCCAGCCTCCTGTGGGTCACTGCTTACAGCACCCTCTTCTCTTTCTTCCCCCACAGGGTGACTTGGGAGTGTTGGGTCCGATTGGCTACCCAGGACCCAAGGGCATGAAGGTAAGCAAGGGACGTCCCCCAATTCAGGCCTCATCCCAAGTGGGCACCCCCGACCCATTTCATCCCAGAAGGAAGGGTGACCTTAGATGATGCTAAAGGAAGGGAGGATGGCAGGATGCTCAGAGTGCTGCTAGGAGGAAGCTGGGCAGGTCAGGAGCTGTCAGCTCTGGCCCCAAAGCCAGGCATCATCTGTATGTCATTTAGGCCAGGCATCCTCCTCGAGCTGACATGGTTCCAGGCCTCAGAGCACTGGAAGTCCAGTAGGGGACATCACCAGGGCCACAGAAACTACCATGCAAACCAGTGAACTCAGCCCATCCCTGAGTGGGAAGGTCGTGCAGCAGGAAGGCAGGCCAAGACTGCTAGACCACATCCCAGGGACGACCCAATTTAACCAACATGCCCTTCCCTCCCCATCAGTGCCTTCTTCCTCTGGATTTGTCTGCAGTGCTGTGGTTCACTGCCTCTTCTCATAGCTCCTTCAGTCCACACCCTTGCCCTGTGACATGGGAGTCATTTGCCCCCTTTTACAGATGGGAACACTGAGGTTGGGGGATCGAGCAGGGGTCTGGCAGCAAGTCACGTTTAAGCCAGGGCTCCTAACTCTTGTGGCCTAGAGTTCCATCACAGCTGGCCTTGGGTCTTTGTCTTGCAGGGACTGATGGGCAGCGTGGGGGAGCCCGGACTGAAAGGTGATAAGGTGATCTGAATACTCCCTTATTGCACTGTGGTTTCTCTGCATGCCAACCCCCTCTCCGCCCGGAGGCTGCTGCTGATCTCTCGCCAGGTCCACTCCCCTGCACTTTTCTTGCCTCTCCTCTCGCCTCCCCTAAATCTGTGCTCCCCAGCTTCTTCCTAGTCACTCTGGGTGGGGCTCAGGCAGATAGTTCTGGGAACCCGAAAACCTCAGCAGATAGTGCATAAGGATCTTTATGAAGTTTATTCCAGCACTTTAGTGGAGGTCTCCAGATGAAGAACATTCCAGATTCTGAGATCAATCCTACAGAGTCGTGTCTTCAGAAGCAAGCAGGGCAGGTATGTCAAGACAGGGCTCTGAATCCAGAGAGTAGAGCTGAGGCCAGCATCTGTGCTTTGAAGGCAAAGCCACAGAGCAAGGAGCGTGGCAGTGAGGGCACAGGAGGAAACAAATCTACATAGACCACCTTGGCGTGAAATTGGGAACCCAACCCCAGAGAGCGTGCCGACTGGAAATGCGACTCTGAGCCCCTGACCCGCTTCTCCTGCTGCCATGGGGATGGCTACCCTTGCCATGTGTCCTCTGTACAGCCCTGCTGCTGAGCTCTTCCTATCTCACCCTGTGCCAAACCAGAGTTGGAAGTGGGAAGACAGGCCCTGGGGGCCCAGAGTGAAGCAGCATCTGAATACCAGAGACACAGGGCCCAGCACTTGTGCCCTGCTCTGTGGCTGTCTTCCTGCCTAGCCTCTTCAGACCCTTGGCAAACCAGGACCCCCAAAGGGGGTGCAGGAGGGGTTCAGGGCAACATTCCAAGTATCCGTGAGACATCCGAAGGACTGACTGCTGCTCAGTCCCTCCTGTGGTCAGTTGACACCGCACCTGTCTCTAGGTACCTCTGCTTTCCCCTACACCTGAGTCATAAGGTCAGGTGCCATGCTGGGTACCATCTGAGTGCACCACATGGACCCACCCATTAATCCTCCTACCCACTGTGAAATAAGAAGCTTGCTTGGGCCGGGCACGGTGGCTCACGTCTGTTATCCCGGCACTTTGGGAGGCCGAGGCGGGCAGATCACAAGGTCAGGAGTTTGAGACCAGTCTGGCCAACATGGTGAAACCCCGTCTCCACTAAAAATACAAAAATTAGCCGGGCGTGATGGTGGGCGCCTGTAATCCCAGTTACTTGGGAGGCTGAGGCAGGAGAATAGCTTGATTCTATAATCCCAGTTACTTGGGAGGCAGAGGTTGCAGTGAGCCAAGATCGCGCCACTGCACTCCAGCCTGGGCGACAGAGCAAGACTCCATCTCAAAAAAAGAAGCTTCCCTGAGGCCACACAGCTGGTAAGTAGAGAGTTACCTGGCTCCAGAGACCTCAACTGTTAAGCAGAACTAAGGTCAGAAGGTCAGAGCTAGTGAGACTCTGGGAAGTTCATATTTCACAGTGCCTACATCTCACAGCTGGAGAAACCAAGACCCAGAGAGAGAAAGAGATTTGCAGGCCCCTGGACTTTTAGAACATTAGAATTGCTGGGTGAAAATGGACATATCCAGATTGTATTATGCAAGCCTATCCCTGGGTAGCCAGCTGGGTGCAATGCCAACCCCAGTCCTTTCTCTACCTGTTTCTACCTCTTCCATCTCCTTCTGCCATGCCCAAGCCTCCAGCCACAACCCACCTCTGCCCGCCCCTTACCCTGCTGTCTGCTACACCCCTCTGCCAGAGCCCTCCCTCTTTGAAGGGGCTTTCTGATGGAGACGGGGGGTTCCCCACA
This sequence comes from Theropithecus gelada, assembly GCF_003255815.1. NCBI lineage: Eukaryota > Metazoa > Chordata > Mammalia > Primates > Cercopithecidae > Theropithecus > Theropithecus gelada. The sequence continues at coordinate 26,887,678 of NC_037683.1, read as the reverse complement.
CCTACCTGTTTATCCCAAGGTTTGAGACATCAGCGCTCTGGAAATGTTGAAGTCATGAACGAGAGAGAAAGGAAGCCGGGGAAAATGAGAGTGTAGGCAGTGAGCTTTTTATAGGCCCCTTTGCGGAGCTGGTCTCAGCTCAGTGTTGCTTCAGGAACATGGAAATAAATGTGTTACATGGAATTCGGCTGGCTTGCTGATGGGAGTTGCCTGGGACATTTAGAGAGGTGAAAACTCTGGAAAAAAAAGGAGGAGGAAATTATTTTCATGCCCATAGTTTTTAAGAAAATCAAATGTCTTTAGGGGAAAAAAGAGCGGGGGGAGAAAGAAACCCCTTTTCCTTTGGTGGAGAGGAGCCTTAAGGCTGTGTTCCGATCAGCCACGCGCACATCCGTGTCCCCTGGCCCTACCCTGGGATGACAGAGCCATCCCTTCATGTTCCAAGGTTGCTCCTGCCTCAAATCCCAGATTTTCCATGACCCATCCTGGACTCAGTCCCACTTACAACCGCTTGGCTCCCTCTCTCAGCCTGGAGGAGCATTCTGGAAGCAAAGCTCCTGCTCCGAGCCCAGCTCCCTTCAAATTCATTGTTCTGATTTCCTAGGTGCCTTTTAAACTTTCCTTGTTTTTCTATTTTCACTCTTTTTATTCACCCCTTCACTCCTCTCTTGGACATTTAAAAAAAAAAAAAGAAAAAAAAAAAAAAGTCCTGTGGTTCCCCAAACACCAGGATGTTGTACAGGATTTTCCAAATTGGAAAAAACAAAGTCAGTTCAAAAAAAAAATTTTTTTTTTTTTTTTTTTTTTTTTTTAAATTCTGACTTTTGTTCTATTAAGGAAGTTCTTTTGTTAGGTCATGGCCTTAGCCATGTGTGGGTTTTCTAAGGTTCTCCATTTTCCCGGATTTTTCTCCCCATTCTTTCTCCTGCTCCCAGGGTTGTAAATGTATTTTGAATCCTGGGGCCGACAGCGTGTCAGTAATGTCCAACGTGGAGGGCTGGATAGGGTGAGGTGACGGCCGTGTGAGGTGGTTCCCGCCCTAAGGGGAAGCAGCTCCCAATCTGGACTGCCCGTTCAGAGCATGGCTAAAAACAGGGAGGGAGGAGAAGAGGCCTCCAGCAGCCAGAATCAGTGTCACTAAGCCTGTGCAGTACATCGTGTTAGAAGACAAACACCCAGACTTAAGTCAAGACCAATTTACTCGCTGTTTACACATAGTCTTAACAAGCCAGGAAATCTGATTTCCCATGCTATAGCTGATTAAAATAGTTAATTAGAAGTAGATCGGCCGGGCACAGTGGCTCACGCCTGTAATCCCAGCATTTTGGGAGGCTGAGGCGGGCGGATCTTCTGAGTCCAGGAGTTCAAGACCAGCTTGGGCAACATGGTGAAACCCCATCTTTACTAAAAATAAATAAATAAATAAAATAAAAATTAGCTGGGCGTGGTGGCACACGCCTGTAGTCCCAGCTACTGGGGAGGCTGAGGTGGGAGAATCACCTGAGTCCGGGAGGTCGAAGCTGCAGAGAGCCAAGATCGCACCACTGCTCTCCAAACTGGTCAACCAGAGTGAGACTCCATCTCAAAAAAAAAAAAAAAGTAGACCAAAGCTGCTTGCTAGCACAGAAACCCCCACAGGAGGAGGAAGTGACAGCTCAGTCTGATGGTGAAAAATATCAAACAGCAGACGCAAACACTCCGAAACCACATTGGTGTGAGGCCCTTGCACATGCTGCCCTCACCCCTGTGTGACAATACCAGTTGATGATGAAGAGGCTGAAGGATCAAACACTTCATTTGCTCTGCGTCAGTTCTCCAGGCAAGGCCAGTTGACACTGGGCAGTGGGCAGCTTAGCTTCTGTTAGTGGCGTTTCCAGCCATCCCAGCAGCCCCAGGCAAGTCTGCACATCGGCCAGCTCACCTCCCCCCGCCACCGCCTGCTTTTCTCGCCAGGGGCCCGTCCTTTCCTTTCACAAGGCTGCTGCTGGCCAGATCCGACTTGGGAAACAGCCTCGGCACAGCTGTACCTTGCCAGGGGGTCTGTGGGGGAGGCTTCCAGAGCCCATGTGGTCTCCATTGTAACCTTCTTTGCTGGTGTGTACTTAGGGTGAACAAGGGGTTCCAGGTGTGTCGGGAGATCCCGGATTCCAAGGAGACAAGGTAATTGCATCAGATTTTCCCCTCCCCCTGCCCCTGCCCCTGCCTTGCTGTTCCCTGGTCCTGGCTTCCTTCCTAGGGCCCATCATGAGCCAGGACCCACCTGTGAGACGGCTGCCTTTGAAATAATCCAGTCTTCTCCATCCTTGATCCACTTGTCATCTCTTCCTTCGACTTTACAGTGACCTTTTAACTTATTTCTGGGCCCCAGCCTCTTGCTTTCTCTCTTTCTTTCTTACTGCTACCCAATTGTTCTTCTGAGGGCAAAGCTGTGCTCTCCGCTCACACACCATCCATGGCTCTCTATTGCTCTCAGAATGGCACCCTGGCTCCCTAACCAGACATCAGGACCCCAGTGAGTGCATCTCTCTGATACACTCCTGCTGTCCCCCTTACAGCCCTGCACTCCAGCCCCACCGAACCGCCTGCTGTGCGCCTCTGTACATACACACAGACTGCTACCCGCCCGGGACCCCTCCACCCAGCCTCTCCACGCCACCCTGCTCAGAGGCCATCTCCCCAGCTGCTCAGAAAGTGGCCATTTCCCTCTCTAAGTGCCCTGAGAGGCATGTCCTTCCCTCGCTGGTGGTGCCACCCTTCTCCTCTGATTTTGGGTGACTTGTGCTGAGTCCCCGCCGGACAGTGAGTTCCCTGAGAACAAGGCTCCAGACTGCCCTGATGGAGCTGGGCTCAGGGTCCTGCCCTTGACCATGAATATTTAGGATAAGGTAACTGGCCTTACAAAATGACATACTGACTACGGGATCAAACTGAGGTGGCCTTGACTTCCAGAGCACAGCTGTGGGCCTGCTGAGACTTGCTCCCCTTTGCCTGTGTCTGGCATCATGTGGCCGCATCTGGAACTCTCCCGGCCAGTCAATGAGGCCCAGATGTTAGCCAGCTCTCCCTCTTCCTCTTCCCTCCCTCCTCACTGGCCTGTCCTGACCCAGCCTTGGTATCTCCGGGTTGTGAACCACAGCAGGCCTGGCTCTTCCGCTACTGGACCCAGTCTCCACAGTTCCCCAGGCGTCAGAGGCACTGCGGAGCCTGCATGCAGCCTCAGGGTCCCTGATTCTTCCTGGTGAGGACAGGGGCTGCTGTTTCTCATTAGCATTTCCTGGGGCCCAGCCTATAGGGGTGTCAGGCAGGTGTGATCCAAGTCGAGCCCGCAGCAGGGAAAGGAAGGAAGGAGCTCATCCTCCTCCAAGGTGGGCATTCTCTGGGCCTGGGACCAGCAGGAGGACTGGGCGGCTGTTCACCTGGCCATTTCTCTTCCTCACTAACCCCAGCCTGCTCTGGATCTCTTCCAGGGGAGCCAGGGGTTGCCAGGGTTCCCCGGCGCACGGGGGAAGCCAGGGCCTCTGGTAAGTACCTGCTCCTCCAGCACCCTCAAATCTCACACTTTCTGACTGATCATGGAACGTGGCTGGGGACACCTTCACCTCGAAGACCTCATTTCCTCCTGCAGCAGAGCTCCTGGGAGCAGCAGGGCAGGGCAGGGCAGGAATGGGATCTGCTCATTTCACAGATGAGGACGCTGTGAGAGGCTCAGTAACTCAGCCAGCTTCAGAGGCAGGCCTTATTCGCCGACAAAACCCTGATGATGATCTGGGGTTCCTGATGTCTTGTAAACAGTAGTGATGTTATCAATAACAGCAGTGGCTGTCATTTATTGAGTGTTGCTGTGTGTCTTTCTGAACTTTGTTTCTTTGAAGGCTGCCAACTACCCCAGGAGTTAGGGAATTAATATTGCTCCCATTTTGCGGATGGGCAAACTAAGATTCCGAAGGTTGAAGTGACTTGCCCAGGGTCCCGTGGTTAGTAAGTGCAGGAGGTAGAGTTTGAATGGTGGCTCCTTCTAGTTGTCCGGGGGGATTTTATGCACATGCTCCTGAACTTTCCAACTACCCACAGCCAGGGGGGTAACGCGGGGGGTTCATGGAAGGTGGGGCCCTCACCCCTGCCTCCCTGCAACCTTTTCTCTTCCACAGGGCAAAGTTGGAGACAAAGGATCCATTGGGTTTCCCGGGCCCCCTGGACCCGAGGTATGTGATGCCCCATTTCTCTGTGTCTGGCTGCAGCTGGGACTCGGTCTCGTCCCTGGGAAACTGAGGCCCCGAGACGGGGAAAGACTTGCTTTAGGTCATGCAGGATATGAGAGATGAGGCTGAAAGGAGAAATTCCTAGATCAGCAATCATTTATTTTCCCTTTCTGCTCTTCTGCTCTTACCCAGGGGCTCTCAAAAGTCAACAGGGACAAAAAGCTGGCCTCAGAGTCCTCTGCCAACTTAGTGGCCACCGCAGCTTTGTGATTCATGAAAGCCCTCTGTGCGCCACTGTCTGGGCCCCTCACAGGAGCTTCCCACATTCTCCACTTAGAGTTCCCTCTCCAAGCCCTGGAACTTTCCTAACCACCCACAGCCACTGTGGAACGATTCAGGGCTCAGAGCTTCCCAGTATGGGGAGCAAGAGGTAAATGAAAATTCAGACTTTTGAATGAAGAATGAGAAATAAGGATAGATTTAACAATTCATATAATAACTCTAGTTGAGTAAGGAGAGACCCTGAGGGTTTCCGATATGTGTGATCATTGGCACAGGTAGGCTACACCTGAATGATCAACTCAGAATTCACACGTAATGGAGCAAAGCAAGCTGGCCAGGTTCTCTTTACCCCCACTCTCTTTAGCATGCGTCTCGTGTCTAGAAAGCTGGGCTGAGCAGGAGCCAGGGCTGTTGTCCCTCTCAGGATCATCGGCACCTAGGCCAACCCCAGTTGGAGCCCCCCCCACCCACAAATCACTGGCCTCCAGGTCTTGCTCACCCATGAGGTCTCTGCATCCAAGACAAAAGTGTGGCTCTGCGGATAGTCCGGACCCTTCCAAGGATCACTTCTGCTATCACTCGGATGGATGAGGAAATGTTTCCTAAAAGCTACAAGTTCTGACTTTCCACTGTGTTGACTTTGGCCACCACACAGTCCTATCTTTAGACAAATGGACTTGGCCTCTTTTCCATGGCCCCAATTCCCTCCTCTGGTCACTGGAAAAAGGCTTTTCTGAGAGTCCGGCTTTCCCAGCATTCTGGCCCATGAGGGTGGAAGGCATGCTCCCTCACATTTATTAGGCACCTCCTGGTGCCAGGAGGCTGTGTAGTGTCCTCGAGATGAGAACTTTCTGAATCACCACAGAGGCACATGAGGGAGATATTACTACAACCAGTTTACAGTTGAAGAAACTGAGTCACAGAGCAGGAGAGTGGCTTCCTCAGGGTTGCTCTGCTATGTAAGAGCAAATAAGGTCTGCTTTGGCCCTCTCCTGGGTCCCTGGACAATTTAGCCATTAGCCTCGCCCATCTTTGTGTTCTGTTTTGATTGGCCAACTCCGTAGCCGGGAGATAGCTCTGCTCAGCTGAAGGCGGAAGCTGATAAGCGCAGAAGCTGATAAGCGCGTCAGCACCCTGCCTGCTTCTTTCCCAGAGACCATGGGAGGGAGCTCCAGCTCTCCAGCACCCGGGCGAATCATCTCTCACTCATCAATGGGTCAGATGCGAGTGAGCATCAGGATTTGCTCAGCATCCTGACTACCAAGGTCTCACTTAGAGATGGGCCCACCCCAGGCAGAGTTCTTTTCCCAGGGTACAGGACCCAAAATCATTTTGGATGCAGTTTTTACTGAGCACTTGCAACTTTGCTGGTTCCATTTAAACTTAAGAACAGCCCTGTAAGGGAGGTGTTACAGGCACCATTTTACAGATAAGGAAGCTGAGGCCCAGAGAGGCTAAGGAACTTGCTCAGGGTAGCACAGGAGGAGGGCAGGGCTCTGGGAACCGCATGACAGGTCTCCAAATTGTGCAAAGACCACTGTGGGGAGAGGGAGTCCCTGTGCTCTGTGGGACCCTAAGGAGGAGCACGAGGATATTGCAGGGAAGGGAGGTGATTCCGCTCCGTGCGGGAAGAACCTTCTATTGTACAGTCATCCCAGGGGGATGGCCCTCATCGGGAAGCAGGGAGCCCCCATGGGTAGAGTGGGGCAGAGTCTAACACATGTGGCCAAGATGTAGGAAGGACTTCAGCTTACAGTGACTGGAGCTGACGTTAATTATATCAGCGCTTTTCAATGCTTTCAAAGTCACAGCAAACCCAGAAAATCATCCTCTCTGCAGGATTACTGCAGTCAAAAGACAAGACTTCTCAGGGCAAGGCATGGCTGGCCCTGGGGAGCAATGTCCCCAGACACCCATAATTCTGACCCGGTAGCAGCACCGGATTTGAGAAATAATGACCTTGAGTGTGACCTTCCTTGTCACAACCTTAATGCTTTCCTGCACCATTCGGTGTATTGTCTCAGCAACTCTCTGAGGTGTCAGGGCTGGAACCACGCACCCTGTTTTAGAACTGAGGACTGTAGGATCAAGGTGGTTAACTGACCTGCCTGGGGTCCCATCCCAGCAGGAGAAGATGGAAACCCAGTCAGTCCCCCTGCAAGATGCATACCTGTAGCACTCCCTTCATAGCCTCCGTGGGTGACCCTGCTCTCTGCTTCCCCTCAGGGATTCCCAGGAGACATCGGCCCCCCTGGCGACAACGGCCCGGAAGGCATGAAGGTAAGTACCTGCCCAGGGCAGCTCCAGTTGGAGGAGCAGACAGCTCTGCAGAAACCACAGGCCTCAAGGGCTGGCTGTCTGGCTTGGAAGCAGGGGGTGCCTTGCCAGCCTGTGATGGAGATGGAGGTGCCGCCTCTGATTCTCCCTTTTTGTTCCCTTCTCCCCAGGGTAAGCCTGGAGCCCGAGGCCTGCCGGGACCCCGTGGGCAGCTGGGGCCCGAGGTGAGACTGTCTGGCCCCGCTCCACTGCCCATCCTGGCCTGATTGCAGCCCCCCAGCCTGCCCTGTCCTGGGTACTGAAGGTCTTAGCTGGGGCTGGAGCCCCCTCAGCCAGGACACCACCCAGGGCTGCCCCAGACTCACCCACCAGCTCATCCTATACAGCTCTGCCCATGCCCCTTCCAGGGACCTTCTCTGCCCTGCTGTCACCTGGCAGGGTGGCTTCCCCGCACCCTCCCTCCACTGCACCCTCATCACCCTGGAGTTTTCTTTCCCAGAACTACTGCCAATGCCATGCTCACAGTAGCAGTTTATGAGGACATTAATGGGGGAGTAGGAATTATCAGCCCCATTTTACAGATGAAGCCACTGAGGCCCAGAGAGGAAAAAAGACTCAGTCGGGTCTTATGGTTAGTAGCAGGCAGGGCCACAGTGGGAACCCGGGTCTGCTTGAACCCAAAGCCCATGACATACGTCCTGTGCTGTCAACTCTGTGCTTCCTGGGAGTGGCCTGGGGGCACCTCCAGAATATTACATTGACTTGCACAGTTAGTGAGTGGCAGAGCATCGATCTGCTTATTTATGTGCACCTGATGAAGTGGGTTGGGAAGGGTCTCTATGGGGCTGTTGGAGCACCAGGTGGGCACTCAGTGGGTAGGCCCCTGATTTTGTCCTGTGCATGAGGCCATCCTTAGCCTTCCTGTGCCCCACTTACCTTAGCTCAGGCGCCAGGCCCCCGTGACACACAGCCCTGGGCTGAGGGTGCGGGAAGCCCAGATTTACCGCAACCGCAGGCGGGCATCCAGCTGACATGGATCCCTTCTTGGGCTGGCTCTGGGTCTGGCGGGGTCCCAGCGCTGGCTCTGGGAGCCACCACGTGGAGTTGCTTTCCTGGAAGCTGGGGGAAAGGAGCTGGGGAGTGGCTCTGGAGGGAGCCCCTTGGTCAGGCCTGGCATACCAGAAGGAGCCAATTCGGAGGCTCCCTGAGCCTGTGGGGATTGGAGGGGACCAGGAGAGTCTCATGGGCCAGAAGCGGGAAAGTGGGGGAGAGGAGGGACTGGCGCCAGCCACGTGCTTCTGTCTACACTCACATTACCACTCAAGATGTATGTCTGCTACTTGTTCAAGTCTTCATTCATTCATTCATTCATTCACCAAACACCCCCTAGACACTGCACCATCCCAAGTGATGTTTGGGGGTGGCTGCAAGAAAGAATAAGGCATCATTGCTGAGCTCCAGGAACTCAGCTGAAGCCATTTACTATACTTGAGGATGATCTTCTCCACTCTAGAAAACTGAAACACAGCGAGGCTGAGGTCTGCCAGTGAGCAAATGGCAAAACTCAGAGCCTACATCTTTGAACTGCAGTTTGAGGCTCTGTTCCTCACAGAACACCATGGGGTTTAACTCTGATGCCCAGGACTTCCATGGAGTCGCCATTCACTGGAAGTCACTGTGTAGCCTGGCCTTTAGGCCATGGCCAGTGGAGCCTCTGCCCTGAGTGGGGCCAGGCAGGTGGGCCAGGGATACTGTTTCTCTTTGTCCAGGAGGGCTCTCCTCCGTCCATCCCTTTCCCTCCATACAGGACAAGATCTCTGCAAGTCCAACTGGATTAACTTTCTCCTTTTTTCCTCTCTCGTGTCTCCCAATTCTAGGGAGATGAGGGACCCATGGGGCCACCAGGGGCCCCTGGCTTGGAGGTGAGTATCACTAGCCTGGGGTAGGTGGCATTCATGGGAGCTGAGCCAGCTGTGCACAGGCAGGGCAACGTGGTCAGTGCTCCAGAGGGAAGTCATCAGTGAGGGCCTTGTACCAGCCAGAGAGAGAACTAGGACAGACCCAAAGGAGAGAGACAAGAGCCAGGAAACTGACTGTCACTGCCCACCCCCTATATGCCAGGTGCTTCATGTCAGTATTTATTCTCCTTGATTCTCCCATGACACAGGATTGCTTTCCTTGGTTTCATTAGAGAAGAGGCAAACAAGAGTGAAGGCTTTAGCTCAACATCTCACAGCCAGGCAGTGGGGACGCCCTGCCTGGGCCCTTAGCCCGAGCCCTCTGCGCTTTTCCAAGCTGCCTTTCCGAAGTCACTTGTCCCACACCCCCTTTGATCCCAGCCATTGCATAAACCAGCAGTTCATGAAGTTTCTGGTATCCAGAGATTTTTACACTCTTAAAAATGATGGAGGACCCAAAGACCTTTGTTTGTGTGGGTTGCATCTACTGAGATTAGTAATTAAAACCAAGAGACTTTAAATGTATTTATTCATTCATTGAAGATTAATCATAAGCTCATTTCCTGTTAATAAAAATAATATGTTTAGGAGAATTCACTCTATTTTCCATAGCAAAATAATTGAGTGGAAAGAGTGGCGTTGTGTTACCATTTTTGCAGATCTCTTTAATGTCTGGCTTAATAGAAGTCAGCTGGCTTCTCAGCTCTGCTTCTGCATTCAGCCCACTGACAATATCGCACACCATGCAGCCTCGGGATGATGCCACTTACTTTCACGAGAGTGACAGTGACAAAGGCGAATGACCTCTTAGTGTTATTATGAAAATCATTTTGACCTCGTGAACCTTCTGAAAGGGTCTCAGGGACCCCTGGAGTCCTCAGGCCACACTTTGAGGACCACTTACATAAACCATTCCCTTCCCTGTGCCCCCTATCATCTGCCAAGTTCCTTCCTTTCCCTCACTCCCTGAAGGCAGGTGTCATCATCCTCATTTGCAACAGGAAGACCAGCCCAGGGATGGGGGAGGCTTCTCAGAGTTCACGCAACTGGAAACCCTGCCTGCATTCCAGGACGGCTGGCCACCTGGTGGACTCAGGGTTCTATGCCCCCGGCCACCAGGGTATGTGGCTCTCTACAGCCATGGATACCCCATGCCAGGTCCTTGGGGCTCCTGGACCCCAGCAATGTTGCCCCTGCCCAGCTTCTCCCACTTACCTCTCTCTCTGTTGCAGGGTCAGCCTGGCAGGAAGGGCTTTCCTGGGAGGCCCGGCCTGGATGGCGTGAAGGTAAGGGGACCTGGAGATCCTTTGGGACAAGAGGAAAGAGGGGGTCCTACATATTCAGGCCCCAATTCAAACCGCAAATCCCACGGCCAGTTGTGAAAAGGGAGAAAAAAATTGGTTCCCATTTAGAACAAAGTATTGGTAAAAGATGAAAAAAATGGACATAACCTAAGTGTCCAACTGTGGGGGATTGTTCAAGTAGTGGGATATAGTGCAGCCACCCTAGATGGTGTTTTGGGCTATTTTACAAGATGGGAAGATATCTGAATGTGGGGTGGGGGTGGTGGAGGAAACAGGTTATAAAAGGAAATGCCCAAGTGTGAGCCTGTAGCAGGGGCTGGGTTGCACCATTTCTTTTTATTTTCTTTTCTCTTTTTTTTTTTTTTTTTTTTTTTTTTGAGACGGAGTTGCTCTGTTGCAGGCTGAAGTGCAGTGGTGCGATCTCGGCTCACTGCAACTTCCACCTCCCAGGTTCAACCGGTCCTCCTGCCTCAGCCTCCTGAGTAGCTGGGACTACAGGCGTGCGCCACCACACCCAGCTGATTTTTTGTGTTTTTAGTAGAGACAGAGTTTCACCATGCTGGCTGGGTGCGGTGGCTCACACCTGTAATCCCAGCACTTCGGGAGGCTGAGGCAGGCAGATCATGAGGTCAAGAAATCGAGACCATCCTGGCCAACATGGCACCCTGTTTCTTTACGCACAGAGCAGAGGCTAGAAAGTGGACAGGGATTAATTCTGGGTGGTGGGACAATAGGAGATTTTCATTTTCTTCTGTGGACCTCTATATTTTCCCTATTCTGCATAGTAAATAGATAGTACATATATTAATAGGGTTTTTAAAAAATATTATCAAAAAAGTCCTGGCCCAAGGTGGGACAGTAATGATCCTCAGCCCATGGGCAGCCTCACTTAATAGTTTTCCAAGGACTCTCCTTGAGTTGGAGTTTCCTAGCCATTCTGGGCAAAAGATTATCGGGTCAAGATTACAGATGGGCAAACCCACAGGAGGTTAGGATAGAGCCGGGGGAGCCCAGGTCATCCACAGCTACTTCCCTTCTGGGGAAATGGCCCACGCATCTGTCCTGGCCCCTCCAGTTTTCATGAGGTCCGGGGAGGAGCTGAAGGGGGAGGAGGCTCCACCCAGGCTCGCAGTAAGCCACATCCCTGTATGCGCCAAACTCCTGGCTAGCCCGAGCTCGTGTCCTGCCGTCTGAGGTTTCGGCCTCTCTCCCTCAGATACCAGTTGGGTTTCTGTGGTGGGAGTGGTGACATCGCTTGTGTGGATTTATCCCACAGGTCTGCTGTGGGGAGACCGGGGCGCTGTGGCCGCCTGAGGAGCAGGAGCCACCTCAGCATGGGACAAAACAGACAGACAAGGCCGAGATAGGCCACCCAATGTGAAAGTGGGACAGAGCCTTGAAGACAAATGAGTCTGATTTCCCTTCTTTATAGCTGGGGCAGCTGAGCCCAGAGCAGAGATGGGACTCACCCCAGCCACCTGTGAGCTGGTGGCAGAGCTCTGGTGTGCTGAGGTCTAGGACCCTGGTGCCCTGACGTCCCATGTCCCTGCTCTTCCTGCGATAGGACAGCCTGATGCAGTGGGAATATGCATTTCTTTTCTTTTTTTTTTTTGACAGTCTCTCTCTTGTCACCTAGGCTGGAGTACAGTGGTGCAATCTCGGCTCACTGCAACCTCCACCTCCTGGGTTCAAGCAATTCTCCTGCCTCAGCCTCCCAAGTAGCTGGGATTACAGGCATGCAGCACCACACCCAGCTAATTTTTGTATTTTTAGTAGAGAGGGGGTTTCTCCATGTTGGCCAGGCTGTTCTCAAACTCCTGACCTCAGGTGATCTGCCCACCTCGGGCTCCCAAAGTGCTGGGATTACAGGCATGAGCCACCGCACCTGGCTCGGAATGTGCATTTCAACCGGGCAGACCAAGGTTTCGGTTGTAGCCCTACCTGTGGCTCACTGTGTGACCTCAGGCAGGTCACTTCACCTCTCTGGGCCTCATTTTCCACCTCCACAAAATGCAGTGGGCTTCTGAAGGACCTAGATGAGACATATACATCTGGGTGCTGAGTAAGCCAAGGCCCCCTCAGAGGGAATGGGTGACTAGAGTCATGTCTGCTTGAGATTCTGTCCAAGTGCCCCTTTGACTCTGCCCCATTTGTTGGGGGTCTCCAAGACCACACACTGGAGATAAGATCCCTGGTTCATCCCCATCAATGGCAACTAAGGCCAGCAGGCCTGGGACTTCCCCAGGAGGTCTAGACTTTCATCTGCCATCCTAATCCATCCTCCTCTTTGTCTCTTTGCAGGGGGAACCAGGGGATCCTGGTCGGCCGGGGCCTGTGGGAGAGCAGGTTAGTTAGCAACAGTCTCTGAATGAGTGGCTCCATTTTTTTGGGCCCTTACTCTGTGCCAAGCCCTTTGCCCAGCACCCTCCAGGCATCACCTCGTGTAATTCTCAGAACAACTCCCGAGGTAGGTTCAGTCCTCTACCCCTTTGATGGATGTAGACGGTGACCCTCAGAGCGGGGAAGTCTCTAAATGAGAAAGGCGTAGATCAGAGTCCTGACAGCTTTTTCCCACAGCCTGACTCTACACACAGGTTTTTGGTGCATTTGCCCAAAGAGGTTATGTGACTGCTCCCCCAGGACGTTAAAACTGGAGGAGCCCTTGGCAGTCGTTGCTCATGTTCCCATCAGCTTATAGATCAGGAAGCCAAAAGCCAGAGAAGTGTTACCACTTGCCAAAGGCCCTTGGTCTAGGCATCCCTAAATTATATAGAAGATGAAATCCAAACCAGTGGCTCTGGTGGTTGGTCAAGGTCTGAAGAAGAGAAGAGGTTGTAACTAGTCATTAAAATGGAGGTTTGAGGATCACGACCTTCAATTAAAGTCCAGAGAAACAGCTCTGAGTGATGGGCGGACGGACAGCTTCAGTCCTTCCTGCCCAGCCCTGGGGTCTCCTGAAAGCTTAACCTCAGGACTCAGAGGTGGAGAGGTGTTCATCTCCTCCACTCCTTTAAATATGGAGCTCATTTCTGGAAGGGGCTTCCTCAAGCTGGAACGACTGATGCTTGGGATGACCATAGAGGAATTTGGCCACACTGCGAAACCCTGTCAGTGGCGTGAGAGTCACACACGATGGGCTTCCTCACCAGGCCTGCAACATCTGTTGGGGGAAGAAAGGAATTAAAGCAGGGGGAGGCCTGGATTTTTGAACTCTTTCCAGTGACATTCGAGCGCATTCTGTGGGAAGCCCAGGAGTTTGGAAAGGCTGCTGTGGCCTGGATATATTTCCTGATTGGAAAAAAAAAAAAAAAAAAAGGGCAATTTGATCAGCAAATTCAATTTCATAGTTATGCTAATGGTAGGGCCCTCGGGAAATAGATATGCAGGGTCTTGGAAGTCAGAACACAAACATCCTTGGAAATCACTGTATCTAAGAGTCCTAACCATTTTTTGTGCCTTGGATTTCTCTGCCAGGCTGGAAAAGCCCAAGGATCCCCTTCTCAGAATAGAGTTTGTAAATGCCTAAAATTAAAAACAAAGGAAACTGATTATATGGAAATGCAATTATGAAAATATGTTAACATTTAATATAGTCATATATATGCTTCTTTGGCAATGCATTAAATAATGAGTTCTAGCAGCAAGTGTAACAGCGGCCTCAATTTTAAAGTAATGCCAAGCCTTAGTGATGTATTTTGAGATCTCTGCAGCAATGATGGTAATGTGACATGTCACTTTCTGGGACAGTCCCAGGTCCTTGTAATACTACTGTGGTTTGTTGCCTACACTCATATTTGAGGCACATGTAAATTTCAGTTAGAGGTTCATGAAAATAAGAGTTTTAATTTTTTTCCATTCAAGTTGATATACTCTCTGAATTCTGTTCATAGAGTCTGACAGAGACCCCAGGTTTAGAACCCCCAGATTCGATTCCATGTTGGCAATCTGGGATTTATGGAGGAGAAGCAGGTTTGACCAAGATCACCAAGTGGGATCGTGGCAGAACCAGGCCCAGGAGGGGTGGGAACCTCGCCTGGAGCAGCCCAGGCTCATTTGGTCAGCAGAGCGCCCAGCTTGCTGCCCAGGCAGCTTGGACAGTAGCAGGAAGGAGGCAGAGCTGGAACCCTGTGGCTGCTGTAAGGCACATGGAGGTACCATGCCAGCCATTCCCCTGGCCCCCACCCCATGTAGTCACAGTGAAAGGGCAGGCATTTTCTGTTCACTGCAGAATCAGAGGATCCCTGGGAAAGTTCTGAAGCTCACACCACGGGACCTCCTTGTAATCATAGTATTGGGTTGGTGCAAAAGTAATCGCAGTTTTTACCATTATAACGGCAAAAACTGGGATTACTTTTGCAACGACCCAATAACAGTGACATTCATTAGTCACCTGTTAGGTACCAGACTCTGTGCCAAATGCTATCTACGCGATCGTCTATGGCAGTCAATATTACTATCCTCATTTTGCAAATGAGGAAACTGAGGCTCTGGGAAGTTAAGTAACTTGTCCAAGATCTCACAGGCAGTAACATCACTGTCAGAGGCAAGACTGACACTGAGGTCTGCTGGGTTCCCAATGCCTGCCTCGAGGGCTGAAAACTCGCTGACCTCCTGAGCCCTGGCATGTCTCTAACAGAGCACAGACTGCTTGCCAGGCCCTGGTTGAGGTGCTGAGGACAGGGCATGGGTCTTGCCTTCAAGACGCCCCGTCCAGGGGCAGCCACGCATGGAAACACATCACACTGAGCTGTCTAGTGCAGCTCAGCGTCCATAGCCCTTTCATTCTCAGTTGTATCCCCAAGGCCTAGCATATGAGAGGAGAAAGAAAACCTCCCATAGCAGACAATGGCCCTTTATCTGTAGGCAATGTGAGGACCAGGCTAGCCTCCTCCCCAAAACTGGGGACCCGGATCCCGCCTGTGCAGTGCCCGCTGTGGGCAACAATGCTGCCTCCTCCTGTGCCCGCTTTGCCAACCTGAGAGGAGCCAGCCATGCCCGCAGCTTTCAGAGCTGCTTCTCCGTTGACCTGCCTGGACTTCGGGGCCTGGCCTCTCTGGACCGGCCTCAAGAACAGGCCTGCCAGGATGTTCTGGGACGGTACCCCAAGGGGGGTCTCAGGGGTGCGGGTTGGGCAATGGGGCACTTTCTGTATGGCTCTTATTCATTAGGATCCTGTTTGGCTTCTTGTTTGAGGTTTATGACCTGCTTGCCTTCCAGGACCCAACATCTCATAAATTTAAAGTAGCTATGAAATTTCTGTTTCTCTGGGCCAATCAGGCAGGGGCCTTTTAACAGAGCAGTTTTTATTCCCTTCATTTGGCATCCTCTAAATGTCTGACTGCTCCCTTGTGGGAAGCTCAGGCCTCTGTCTTACCCCTGTGCCCTTGTAAAATAAATTAAGAGGGGATGGGAAAGAGCGAACATGTATGAAGTACCTCTACGCATCGTGCGCCATCTCCCGTATTCAGAACAGCGCCAGGAGTTAGGGAGGTACCTTGATTGTCCCCCATTCTGCAGATGAGGCTCTGAGAGACTGATTTGCCCAGAACCCACACACCTGAAGACTGAATGACAGTGACATAAAGTGCCTGGTACAGGGCTTGGCACACCGGAAGTGCTCAATATGTTCAAGCTGTTATAATATTGCTATCACTTGGAAAATGTTCTAATTAATTTTTAAAAATTAAGTTATTGCAAAAATCAAATATTTGATTATTTTCTGTGATATGTTAGCTGTGACCTCATACCTGGTACCTCATCCCTCTTACCTTATACTTCAGAAAGGTCTCTGAGCCCAGGGAACTAGAGGCAGGCCCAGGACCCACCATGTGTAGTGCCAGGGTGGTGCTGGGATGTACAGGAGATCTGGGCCCTGTTCACAGCCACATGCTTTGGAGGCCTTGGGCTGGAGGGGAAGGTGCATGGTCTTTGGAGCCACACAACCAGAGCTGTCATCCCAGGCTGCAGCAGCAAGACACGTGTGGCCCTTGCTGAAGTGACCACTTTAAAACTGTCTTTAGATAAGAAAGTGTGGATCTCAGAGGTAACGCTCTCACTGTAGTTGACTGACAGCTGGACTGGCTTTATTGCCTGAGTACACAACCTCTGGCCTATTCCTGGCCCAAGGTCTCATTCTACTCTGGCCAGGGTTTGGGGGACAGGGAGCGGATTTTGTGGAAGAAATCCACTCATCCCTCCGTCTTTCCTAATTCACTCTTGGCTGCAAATCTGGGTTCTTCTGAAGCCACTTCTGCACTCCTGAACCACACAAGGCCCTCCCCACTCAGTTGCATTTTCCTTAGCAGGGAAGAAAGTAGGGCCTGAATAAGAAATTGGTGGGCCTTCCTCGGTGACCCCTCCTGGCTGTCCACCCTCGCTGCATGTGTGCGTGTTTGCCTGCTCAGGGAGATGGCAAGGGCTGGGGCCACCTAGAAAGACCCCCTGGAACCCAGAGGCAAGTTGTCACCCAGCGGAGTTCAGCAGAGCAGCGGGAGCCACAGCGTGTGTCTGTGTGTGCACCCTTTCAGAAACAGGCAAGAAGGCCTTTCAGAAGACAGTAAAGAGGCCTCCGCCTCCCTGATTCCAATCAGTTCTCTTGGCGGAGGCTGTTACGGTATTTCTATCCCAGCCAGAGGGTTTGTTTCACTCTTTGAAACAGCCCCAGAGCCCCGAAAGATGGGCACAGATGGCCTCTTCCCAGCTCAGCTTAAGGGCCACCCCCCGCCCCAACCCCAGCTCTCCAAACGTGGCAGCCTCCCAGCCTGCTTCTGGCGCGGGAAGAATGTGTGGCGCTCCCAGGGATGTTGGCAGCGGCCCCACGGCTTGGCTTCAAAATCAGAACCATCTGGTGGAGTGAGGGAAGTCAGAATGGTGCCCAGAGAGAGGCAGCGCTCTCCCCGGCACAGCCGCATGCTGGCTGGGTGACCAGGCACGGGCGGGAGACCGCTGGGAGATGAGCTTCAAGGGAAGGAGCAGGCAGGCTGGGTCCCCGGATTCACGTTGTTTCTCTTGCTTTTGTTAATGTGTCTCATAGGGATTTATGGGATTCATTGGTCTGGTTGGGGAGCCAGGAATCGTGGGAGAAAAGGTAAGTGGTATTGAGGGGATAAGATAAACAATTAGAGCTTGTGTTTTGAAATTTTAAAAAGGTGAAGAGGCCCTTTGACCTGGGGATTTCAGAATTCCCTCCCCTAGCCTCTCTCCTGACCTGGCATTCTGAGCCTGCCAAGAGCCATTGTTCCCTTTCTTGGCATCCCTTGGGGTTCCATCCCTGCCCTCCTGTCATCAGCCTCAAGCACAGTTAGACTTTTGTGTGACAACCAGCGGATGCGTGTGACCTGAGCTCCACTGGCCCTGCACAGGGGTGGACGAGAGCAGGGAGGAAAAGATTCATCTTTACAAAGAGGAAGGATGAAGTTGCCTTGCTAAGCCTCTGTTTTAGATGAGATAACAGAGGCTCAAATAGGGGAGGTGACTTACTCAAGGTCACCCAGATAATAAGTGGCAGTGCTCAGATTTGAACCAGGTTCATTGCCAAAGGTTAGTTACGCTTTGCTCACTAAGACACTCTGCCTCCTGTTGGCTCCCAGCTCCCACCAAGGGCCTTGGAGGCACTTTTGCCTTCCTTTGTATGGGTTGATCCGATCCCCAGAGCAGGCCCTCTGGGAGAACCAATATTATTCCCATTGAATAGATGGAGGAACTGAGGTCCAGAGGGAGGAAGTATCCCCCCAAGTCTGGCCCCGCCTAATTCTCCAGGCTCCTCTTGTGCCTCACTGTATCACTCTATGTGGCCCCGACCCTCAGGCCTCTGCCTTTCTCCCCCTCCTCCTCCCTCGCTTCCCCCTCCTCCTCCTTCCCCTTCTGCTCCTTCTCCTTTTAAATTCAACTTTTTGTCTTGAAATTTTAAATTTAACTTTTTCTTTTGAAATAATGACAGATTCACAAGAAGTTGCAAAAAATAGTACCCTTCACCCTGTTTTTTCCAGTGGTGGCATCTTACATAATGATAGCGCAACATCAAAGCCAACTCTAGCCTTCTGCTGTTGCTCAAATGTCCCATGTCCCTTCTCACCTACAAATCATTGCCTGTGCCGTTCCCTTGGCCAAAGGCACTCTTCCCATCCCCATCTGCCTCCACCCTTTTTGCTCAGATGCTCTTCATTATCCTTCAGCTCTTGGGTCAAGAGCGACTTCCCGAGGGAAGCTTTCCCTGACCAGCTCTGCCCCCAGTGGGTCAAGTCCCCCAGTGATAACACCTTAGCACCATGACCCCCCACCCTCACTGCACTGTGTCTCCTACAACCCTCTGAGTGCCTTGCTCCATGGGAGCAGGCCTGCTCACCACTGTATATTCAGAGTCTTGCAGATAGTGTCGGACACATGGTAGGTGCTCAATAAATATTTACTGGCTGGGCAGATACAAGAAACAGGGCCTCATAAAAACAGAGCCAAGATTCGAACCCAGAGCACCTACCTTCTGCCAACTCTGCCCAGTGTGTCTGGATTGCTCGAGAGCGAATGAGTTATGTCTCTGATTCTCTAGCATCTCATCTAGGTTTGGAAAGGGGGTGAGGAGAGTGAAAGACACACCTTCTCTTGCGGTTTCTGCCTCAGCAAGCCTAGCCCAGGGGATGCCAGGCCTAATAAGGACTAACATGATGTG
Organism: Theropithecus gelada; assembly: GCF_003255815.1. Lineage (NCBI taxonomy): Eukaryota > Metazoa > Chordata > Mammalia > Primates > Cercopithecidae > Theropithecus > Theropithecus gelada. Next base: position 26,868,993 of record NC_037683.1, on the reverse strand, counting down.
GGCCAGAATCAAAGGGGACAATGTAATTAGCACCTTCCTTAATCACGACCATCCTTGGAGGGAAGTTCACTGCGTGGCCCGCTACAGGGGGTACTGAGGCCTTCCAGGGCTTGCCAGAGGTCTTGGCTTCCTCTGAGTGAAATCCCAGATCCCCACCTGGGTGATGTGGCCGTGAACTAGGCAGGGACCCTCTAGAGACCTTGAGCAAACCCCTACCTCTCTTTGAGCCTCTGGATGGCCCTCTGCACCTGCCTCCCACAGAGCCACCCCACAGCCATAGCCGTGACCTGCCTGCATTGCTGTCTCCATCACAGGGTGATCGTGGCATGATGGGACCCCCAGGTGTGCCTGGACCCAAGGGGTCGATGGTAAGGAGTAAGTCTGCATCCTCTTGCCCTCTCCTGTTGCAGCCTTGAGTGACAGCTCTGCTGTCCTCCGCGAACCGCTTACCCAAGACGTTCAGAATGACCAGCTCCCTCTTTGTCCGGGGGGCCTAGCTGCTGTCCTCCTGGCTTTATACCCTCCTGGGGCTGAGTTGACCGAGATGGGACTGAAGGAGGAAGGGGCACCTTCCATAGCTGATTCCTCCTTTTTCTTCTCTCTCTTGGCAGGGTCATCCTGGAATGCCAGGTGGTATGGGGACCCCTGGAGAACCTGGACCCCAGGTAAGCAAAGCCCTCGTGATCCCTAAGCTCAAACCACTGTCAGATAAGGGTTAGGTGGCTGGGTGTGGTGGCTAACACCTGTCATCTCAGTACTTCGGGAGGCCGATCACTTGAGGCCAGGAGTTCAAGATCGAAACCTTGTCTCTACTAAAAATACAAAAATTCGCTGGGTGTGGTGGCACATGCCTGTAACCCCAGCTACTCAGTAGGCTGAGGCACAAGAATCGCTTGAACCCAGGGGGCAGAAGTTGTAGTGAGCCAAGATCGTGCCTCTGCACTCTGCCTGTGTGATAGAGCTAGACCCTGTCTCAAAAAAGGAAAGAAAGAGAGAGAGACAGAGAGAGAGAGAGAGAGAGAGAGAGACAGACAGACAGACAGAAAGAAAGAAAGAAAGAAAAAAAGAAAGAAAGAAAGAAAGAGGAAGAGGGGAGAAAGAAAGAGAGAGAGGGAGGGGAGGAAGAAAGAAAGGAAGAAAGAAAAAAGAAAGAAAAGAAAGAAAGAGAAAGAGAAAGGGAAAGGGAAGAGAAAAGAAAAGGAAGGAGAGAGGGAGGGCAGGAGGGGAGGAAGAAAGGAAAGAAAGGAAAAGAAAAGAAGGAAGGAAGAAAGAAAGAGAAAGAAGGGAAGAGAAAAAAGGAGGGAGGGAGGCTGGGAGGGGAGGAAGAAAGGAAAGAAAGGAAAAGAAACGAAAAGAAAAAGAAGAAAGAAAGAAAGGAGGAAAGAAGGAAAGACAGAAAGGGAAAGAAAGAGAAAGGAAGGAAGGAAGGAAGGAGGAGAAGAGAGAGAAGAGAAGAGAAGAGAAAGAAGACAAGAGAAGAGGGAAAAAGAATAAGGGTTAGGAGTTCAAGCCTCAGAATCAGACAGACCTGGGTAGAAGCCCAGCTACACCACTCTCTGACTGTAATCCTGGGGCAGATCATTTAACTTCTCTGAGCCTGAATTTTGCTCATTTGAAAAACAGAAAAAATAATCATGGTCATGATAGTGTGATCGTGTGGGTTAAATGGAAGCATGGGGCTAATGGTGTTTGTTCCTTGGGAGCATTTTGGTTATTAGCATTATTGCTTTTGTCCATTCACTCATTCACTCTGTAGTTGCTGAGCGATAAGTGCTTGTGAGGAGTTTCAGGAGCTGGGTGAAGGGGCTCAATCTCCACTCACTGCAACCTCCACCTCCCGGTTTCAAGAGATTCTCATGCCTCAGCCCCCCTAGTAGCTGGGATCACAAGCGTGTGCCACCACACCCAGCTAATTTTTGTATTTTTAGTAGAGATGGGGTTTCGGCAGTTCCAGGAGCTGGGGATGTGGCAGCAGGAAAGGCAGAAAATGGGCCCTTCCTTTGGAGCGTGTAGTCTGGTACAGGGGGCAGGGTAGATAGAACCCAATAAGTGATGTCTGTTATGGAAGAAGCAGGCACGAAGATGGGAAATGCTGGACAAACAGAGCTGAGGGTCCTCAGGGGCCTGGGCTTCTCATGATGACTGAGGAAGCAGGGATATTCCTGAGGCTCTCAAGGCAGAGTGGTGGGAGAGGCTGGGAGAGCTAGGGGAAGGGTGCGGCCAGGAGCACTCAAGTTCAGGAGCCCCTTTTCCTCCCCAGGGGTGATGTGCAGAGGGTAGAGGTGGAGTTGCTCTCATTTGGAGCAGGTAGAACCTGCTTCAGATCCCTCAGTTTCTGCCAATGGAGGATGGAAACTGGGAAAGGGCATTTGCTTCAGCCAAAGCCAGGGCTCAGGGCTGGGAACCCAGTCCGAGGTGGGCTTCGGGGAGGTGGGGAGGGTGTGGGGGTAGAGGGACCAGCCCAGGCACAGATCCAGAGGTGGGGCTGGGGAGCAATGAGCTCAGGTTGCCTGGGTGTCTCCAAAGCCCAGACTGAGGAGTTCCCTGGGGTCTGATGAGGAAGGACCCGGAAGCCTTTCATGGTTTGAACCCAAGGGAAGCTCGCAATAACCTGTTCTCTACTATGATTAGGGAAGCAAGGCCAACTCAGCTCCTACACTTTTTCACGCACCTACTGTGTGCTAGCATACGCTCCTCCCTGGAGGTACAAAAATGGTAAGAAAGAGATCCAGCTCTTAAGACTCTCACTGTCTAGAGGGGGCTGTCAAGTATAAACATTTTCTCCATCATTAACAGATTTTATCGAGCACCTACTCTGTGCCAGGCCACACCAGGGGCTGAGGAGGGAGAGGGATGGACTAGTCCAAGGGTGAGAGGCCTGGATATAGGTGACTGTCATCCAGAGGAGAAGGCACCAGCACGGGGGGGACTCTGTCCATCCTCATGGTTCTTTGGACAAGTTGGAACATTCTTGAGGAGCACAGTTGGAAGCAGAAGCCAGCACTCTGGGCTCCCAGTGACATATTTTTGCCCTGCTCATGAGAAGGAGGAAAAGTCATGTCTGGCCCAGGGCTGGAGGAGCTGGCAGTGTGGAAGTGGGACTGTTGGAGTAGAAGCAGGGAGTCAGAGGACCAGCATTCTGGTCGGGGGGCTGGCACGGCTGGCCGAGGCACCCAGCTTGGAATGCAAGGGCCCAGCCTCCCTCCCAGTGGTCAGAGATGGAGTGATTGGAACCCTCAGCATGGGGGGTGCTCAGAGTAGGGCCGAAGCATGAGTGCAAGGTTGCTGGGGGTACATCATCAAGTTCTACCCCCGGCACCCCTGAACCTCAGCCGTCCTGGCCTCAGTCTCCCCATCTGTTTAATGGGAGGAGGAAAGCCAGGAAAGGAGTCACTGGGACAAAATGGAAGGCCGGTGGGAGATGGGGAAAGAGTGGGGATATTCAGGCCGATGCAGAGAAGGCGGCGGAGGCCTCTTCTGAATCCGTCGCCCCCCTGGCTCCACTCGCCTCCCACCCCGCCCCATCTCCTCAGTGCTTCCCCCTGTTCAGTGGGTGACTCAGGCTTGGTGAAATCAGACGGTCACTTGCTGCTGCTTTCTGATCCCAAGGTTGCCATGGCCCCCGGCTGCTATGGTATGGGGCTGGTCTCTTGGATGTCTTGGGGTTCCTCCTGGCCAGCGAGCTGCCCCCAGTGACACTGGGGAAGCTGGCTAACACAGAGGCCCAGAAAACCACCTTCAGAATCAGATACCTGGGGGTGAAATTCTGGCTCCCCGACTTGCCAGCTGTGGGATTGTTGGCAACATTCATAGCTTCTCAGACCCTCAGTTTCCCCATCTGTAAGTCAGCATGATGCCACCTGCAGTATGAGGTTGTCATGAGAAATGGTGCACTGCATGATGTGGGGCCTCGTAACCCTCCTGCATAATAACTATGGCTTAATGAGTGGTAATAACTATTTGTTAGAGACGATAGTTGCCACTATTATTAGTAAGGCTACTACCATTAAAAGTGACATTTCTGGTGATGTTATTCGCACCTGATTGGCATTTTCCCACTTTATCAATCACTTTCACCTCCATGTTGTCTGATAGCACATTGAGATCCATCAAGATTATTATCCCCATTATTGGGGCTGGGGTTGAGGCCCTGGGACCTGCCCAGGGTCACCCAGTGACCAGAGTTGGGTCTAGCATTCAATTCTGACCTCCTCCTGCCTTGCAAGAGCAGGCAGCTACCTTTTCCTGAGGACTTTGTCACTTCATCTTCTAGAATATCTAGGAGGTACGGACTCTTCTATCCCCATTTTATAGATGACAAAACTGAGGCCCAGTGAGTTGAAGTAACATGCCTAAAATGGCACAATTAGTAAGGGACTGAACTGGCATGTGAGCCCAGGTTCTCCAGTGCTACAGCCTGCTTTTTTCAGGAATCTATGCCTTGATGTAGAGACTTGGCTCCCGAAATTTCCCAGTGGTGCATTGCATGCCTTCTGAGCTCTGAGATCACTCTATAAAATGGCCCATTCTCACCCAGTCTTTGTGTTCTCCACCATCCAGGAGTCAGATCTGCCTTTTATGGGGCCAAGCCCGGGTCCACACCCTGCTTGCTCTGCTGACGAACGTTCAGCCTGGGACCCAGCCCCTCACAACAGCCCCTCCGCAGCAGCTGTCGGAGGGTCTGCCGGGTGATAGCGGCTGGGTTCCCACCCCTGGAAGCCATGGGGAGAGGGAAATGGGAACATCAAGAGTTCATTCTGAGGCCCCAAATGGGGCTGGGCCTCTCCCTGGTATTCAGAGGAGGGACGAGGCTGGCTCTGCCTTGCAAAAGGAGCACACCCAGTCTGCAGGAGCTGGGAGGCTCCTGGAGCTGGCAGAGGGTCCTGGCTGGCCGCTGGATGAAGTTGCCGCTTGAGGTCTCTTAAGCTGGGCCTGGAATTGGGGTGGGGGCGGGGGAGACATTAGGCAAGGTGTGGCTTGCTTCCCATCTTCTCCTGCGTTCCCTCCCTTCCCGCCCTCTGCCCTCTTCAGTTCGTGTGCTCCTTGATCATTCAACAGATTCCTGAGTGCCTGTCGTGCACCTGTGCCAGGCCAGGTGCTGAGAATTCCAAGAACTAAACTGGCCCTGGTTCCTCGCCTTCTCACCCTGCCTCTCTTGCTCCTCTTGTCTGTTCATCAAAACTGAGATGGCTGCGCATGTGCCTGTGGCTGGGCCTTGCTCCCCTCTCATGCCACCCCACCCACTTCTCTGCCTCTGCCTCTCCCCCTCCTTCTCTCCTTCTTGATCCTCTCCCACTCTGCCCTCTCTGCCTGCCAAGCTCACCCCAGGTCTGTGTTCTCAGTTCTTCCTCCTCCTCCTCTTTTCCCTGGGGGAAAATATTCAGGAAAATATTGGGTGTCAGGGTGGAGGCGAGGGACAGAACTTGGGTCACCAGATTCGCCTTTGTGATGGGGAAGAGAAAGGTAGACGAGGATTTGAGGAGACCTTTTGTCATACATGTCATTGTAGATGATGCAGTGGCTCACACCTGTAATCCCAGCACTTTGGGAGGCTGAGGCAGGAGGATCACTTGAGTCTAGGAGTTTGAGATCAGGCTGGGCAACATAGTGAGACCCTGTCTCCGCGAAAATGAGAAAATTAGCTGGGCATGGTGGTGCATGCCTGCAGTCCTAGCTCCTCAGGAGGCTGAGGCGGGGGGATCACTCGCGCCCCGGAGCTCAAGGGTGCACTGCACTCCAGCCCAGGCCACAGAGCGAGATCCTCTCTCAATAAATACATAAATGAATGAATGAATGAATGGCATCATATCTTCTCATTATTGATTTTGAGGAAAAGGAGAAGAAAATATTATGCAGGGAGCCTTCTCCCCACTCCCCAGACTCCTAGGAAAGGTTGAGGCCCATCCCCCTATAGCCCAGGGCATTGGCTGTGTCTGAGGCTGTGGCTCGCCTGCTGCTTTCCCCAATGAGCCAGGTGCTCAGTCCTGCCATGTGGAGGCTGCTGGGGCCCTGGCAGTTTCTGAACATGCCTGTCTGAGGGCTGCAGGCCTTCAAGCTTTGCCCCACACTCCCAGCCCCACCATGTTGCTCTCACTTGCTAAAAAGGGGCTTCTCCAAACTCCTTCTCCTCTTCTCAGGGTCCTCCAGGATCTCGAGGCCCACCAGGCATGAGGGGAGCAAAGGGACGTCGGGTAAGTCAAGCCCAGCTCTTGGGGGCTGATGCCGGTGGGAGAGGGCACACTTGGAACAGGGCCACCTGCCAGAGACTGCCTGGTCTCTGCCCCCAGCCCAGTTCTGGGATCTGTGACCTTTGCAGCACGAGGCAAGGTTCCAGGCTCACCCTGGACCTGGCTCTGCGGGTGGGACCCCACCCCTCTTTCCAACTCATGTCTGAGCCTTGCTATCCACCAGGCACAGTCGGGCTCTCTGGTACCAGCTCTTTGTTCATTCATGTATTCAACCAGCACTTATTTAGTGCCTACTGTGTGTCTGCCTACTGTGGCGGACACTTGGAGGCTCTGCAGGTATTGTGGTGAACAGGACAGACATGACTGCTGCCTGCCCTTGTGAGTCAGTCAACAAGTGAATCAAACCACTTGGCAGACGCAGGTGATAAAATACAGGTCATCAGCACATGGACCGAGGAAGTACCAGCAGCCTGGAAGCCCAGAGGAGGACCCTACCTGGGCAGGGTACTAAGGAAGGACTTTAGGAGAGGGCAGTGCTTGAGCTGATGCCAGCTTCCCAGCAGGGAACTGGCAGGGGAAAGCCCGAAGGTGATACAGGAGGTGGATGTTTAGGGATCCTCAGGGTCAACAGAGGGACGAGGGAGGGGGATGGGGCCGGGACTTAGCAGGCACCAAGCGAGGCAGGGCCTCAAAAGCCACAGCTATATTCCAAGGGCAGTGGGAGGCTGCAGGGGGGTTTAAACAGGGCTGTCCTGAGCACCATCGCTCGGAGTAATCGCTAGCACTTACTCTATGCCAGACACTGTCTGTCACACACATTAACTCATTTAATCCTCAACCCTACCCTGTCAGGTAGGTGCTATTCTCGTTCCCATTGTATTCTTACTTTATTTATTATGATTTTATTATTGGATTACTTAACCTTTCTCCCAGAAAGCCTTTGATTCCTGGGATAAACTAGGTGCTATGTGATTCAGCCCAAGCTCTGAACACCTCCAAGCCTCCACTCCACTCCCAGAGAGGCACAGAGAGGTTGAGTCACTTACCTCAAGTTGCACAGCTAGAAAGTAGCAGAGCTGGGATTTGAACCCAGGGAATCTGGCTCATTTGCATACTGAATTCAGCCTTATTTTTAATCACACAGGGAGGGCTGACAGGATGGTCTGCCACCAATAGGTATACAGGCATGGGGCCATGCAGCCTTACTGTAAAGAGAAAGTGAGATGATGCAGGTAGTGCCGGCAGCCCAGGCCTGATATCCAAGCTCCATATGGGTGATCTGTGATTATTGTTCTCCTCTTGGCTGGATTTCAAGTGGTTTTACAATTTCCCCCAAACCAGATGGCCTGAGCAGCCGGCCTGGAAGAGGGAAGATTAAAAGGCATTCCTCTGGCCCGGCAGGGTCCCTCCGGTGCCCATGTCCTCTGGGTCTCTTCAAACAGGCCTTGGCCCAAGGGCAGCCGGGCTCCATCCAGATCCTCTGTACCTCCCCTCCTGCCCCAGGAAGCTGGATTCCCTAGAGGGTGAGCTGCATGGGCCCAAGCCCCCCTGCCCTGCCTCAGGTGCGAGGCTCAGATCCCCTCAACTCACTGGGCTCCAAAATCCAGGCTTCCAACCATGTCAAAGTCTCCCAGCCGGGAGGGGAGCATCAGGAACATGAGTCCCTCTCCCCACTGGGTTTGTCAGGAATGCACAACCTATGAGATAGGCCCCCTGGGTCTCCTGCCGAACAGGCTGCCCTTCGCCACCTCCTAGATGGGGTGACTGAGGGTGGGGAACCTACAGAGGCACCTACCGTGCCTGTGAAAGAGCTTGACTCTGGGCAAGTCCTGATCAGCTCCTGGTTTGCCCTGTGCCCTTAGCAAGGCCTTGTGGCGCTCTGTGCCTCAGTTTCCCCATATGTGCCAAGGGGGATGGGCCTGGAGGTCTGCAAGGCCTTGCCTGCTTTCCTGCGCTCCCCCCCCCGCCACCGCCCACCGGAGGAAGAATGAGCACTGAGGGTTCATGGCCAGAGGCAAGGGAGGCTCTCGTCCTCTGTTGTTGGTGAGGATGCTGACTAGAACCTGGGCCCACCAGCCCCATTGAAAAGAATGAGGACTCTGGGGTCAGATGGGCCTACAGCAAGTCTCAGCACCCCCGGTTCCCAGCTGTGGAACCCCAGGCCGGTTTCTTAACCTCTCAGAGCCTTTCTCCCACCTGCTCAGGTGAGAGACTTTAATTCCTCCTTCTGAGGGGTTCATAAGGACCCCAAGATTGCAGTGCCTCGGGCCAACTCTTTTCCTGCCTGTGGGTGTTAGAGCTTAGCTGACCTTGCCTGAATCCAAGCTCTTCCTCTTGGATCTTGGACTTTGGGCCACTGATTTCCCCTCCGTGAGCCTTCGCTTCTCCCTCCGTAAAATGGGTGAGCAACAGAACGAAGCTGGCGGGCTGGCTTCGGGGATTCAGTCACCTCCTGAGCACCTTGTACCTGTTGCAGGGCGGCAGCACGTGATGGTGTGTGCTCCTTCCCGCTTGTTCATCGGCCCCTTTTTCACAAGAGCTGTCGTTGGCCAGATTTTCTGCCCCAGGCAGGAGCTCCTCCCCACCAAGCCTGACCCCAGGCCTGGCTGGAGGGCAGCCCCCAACCTGCCTACAGACATCTTCCTTGGGACCAGATACAGGAGAGCAGACACATGGCTCTGATAGAAACCCAGGCTTCTCTCCAGCAGGCGGGGTGGGAGTGGGCCTGCCCGGGTTCATTTAGGGAAGTAGGCGGCAGGACTGGGGGACCTGCAGGATGAACTGTTGAGTGGCCCAGAGCAAGGGTTAGAGTGTATGGCTACTCTCGTCCCTCTCCCTGCCCCGTGGAGTTGGGGAGACAGGGCGACTGGTGGCCCCACTACTGCTTTCTCCTCTTTCTTAAGCCAGGCCAGCTTCTCCCGGGCTCCCTGGTGCTCTGCTGGGATAGTGAGTTCTCTCAGATAAGAGGGATTTTAGACACTGTCTTCTCCAACACCACGCCCCAGTGTGCAGCCTTCCTGGCAGGCTCCTCTGGGCCCTGACTTGTATACTCCTGGTGACGGGGAGCTCACTCCCTTTCTGAAAAACAGTGACAGGTAGTGGTGAAAAAAATGGATGTCCTGCTGACTTGGTCTCAAATTCTGGCCCCTCACTTCCTAGCTGTGTGACCATAGGCAAGTTCACCACCATCCTGAGCCTGTTTCTTTCCTTGTAAAAGGAGGATAACAGCTTTCACTGCTCCTGCGGGGGCTGCTCTGCTCTATTATTTTTTAATGACTTAACCTTTCTCCCTGAAAGCCTTTGATTCCTGGGATAAATAGGGTGCTATGGGATTCAGGCCAAGCCTTCAACACCTCTGAGCCTCCACTCCCCTCCCAGAGCTATCCCTTTCCAGGGAGGTGTATGTCTCAGTGAGAGACAGAGCCCAGAGTCAGAGATCATCCCTCAGGAGGGCTCAGTTATCTGCCATCAGCTCAGCCCCTGTCCCGGCTCCCATGACCTGACACGGCCCCACCGCATGTGGCTCCAGCTCCGCCAGGCCTGTGCCCATGGATCACGGGTGTTAAGTCTAATAACATGGTGTGACAGTGTCCTTGTGAGCCTGAGACTAAGGCCTGGAGAGGAGGTGGGGCTTTTCTGGGTCACACAGCAAACCAGCAACAGGCTAGGGCTAGCACCTGAGCCCAGTAATGGCCACTAGAGATGGCTTGTTTAGGAGTTCATCAAACCTCAGCTTGAATCTGTGAAAACTCTCAACTGGTTTTGCACAGCATAGCGTGAACTGCCTGAGGAAGGGACTGAGCCCAGATTCCCCAAGCCACTCCTATGTCCCTGCCTCTGGGGAGCCTGCCGCCTCCTCTGGCAGCGCCTGGCAGGGTTAAGAACTAGCCATTCTTAAGCACTTTCTGCATGCCAGGCACTGAGCTGCCTGTGGGCATGGCCTCCTGTCTTGAGGGAGAGATTTCTTGTGCCCATTTCAGAAAAAAGAAACTGAGTCTCAGGGAGGAGCAGTCACTTGTCCCCAGACACATTTTCTGAGCAGCCCAATGCTTAGGGCTGGACCCCACAATGGGCCCCAGGCCCTGGGCTTGGGGATGCTGAGAACAGCATCTCCTAGCTGAGCCCTGGCCTTGCCCAGTGGCTCCCTGTTCCAGGATTATTTGATCAATGGGGTGCTCTTTAAGGCTGCAGTGTGGGATTGAAGCATAGGGAGCTCCAGGCAGCTGAGAAGAGGAATTTTCACTTTGTTGGTCCAATTATTCATTGAATTTTTTTTTTTTTTTGAGATGGAGTCTCACTCTGTTGCCCAGGCTGGAATGCAGTGGCACGATCTCGGCTCTCTGCAACCTCCGCCTCCTGGGTTCAAGCGATTCTCCTACCTCAGCCTCCCAAGTAGCTGGGACTACAGGCACACACCACCACACCCAGCTAATTTTTGTATTTTTAGTAGAGATGGGGTTTCACCATGTTGGTCAGGCTGGTCTCGAACTCCTGACCTCATGATCCGCCCACCTCGGCCTCCCAAAGTGCTAGGATTACAGGCGTGAGCCACTGTATCTGGCCTTCCTTGTTCTATTTTGAAATGATTTTTCTTCATTTAGTTTTCTCATTCCCCATCCTCCCCCACCTAGACACTTCTCCAGTGCCTTTTATCTGGGGGATTATTGCGGTCTGGTCCCCTGGGCTCCTGGGCCAGGATGGGCCGGCCTCCTCCACAGGACACTCCTGTCCTCCCAACACAGACCGCTTGAGACCCCCTAGAGAACACAGCCCGCTCTGTTTTCCACGGGTCTTTTCCAGGAGACCCCAGCCCATCTGCGTCTCTGTGGGAGCGCCCCTGGAGGGACACACATGGGGCAGTGGGTGGAGCCCACATGGGGGATGAGAGCAGCTAATGTGTTAGGGACCTTAACTAAGTCACTTCCCTTGGCTGGGCCTCAGTATTCCCATCCGTGCAGTGGGGTAGGGGGTGGACTCCACCTGCCCCTGGGGTCTCCTAGCAATCAGGGACCAAGACTCCTGTGTCAGGGTTCAGGCCTGAGCCCAGGGCTCCAGGGAGCCGCAGCCTGACTCCCACCCCCTCATGCACAGTCTTGCCCTGTGCCTGCCCCTGCCTCATGGCAGGTCTTCCTCTGTGAACGGGGCTGCATTCGTTGTACATATGGCCAGAGACAGGGCTGCTCCACGCACCTGGGAAGGACATGCAGGTTCTTCCCAGGTCCTGCTCTGTCAGTTTCCCCCAAGGGCTGTGACTCACATACCTGTTTCTGCCCCGTGTGTGCTCTGGGAAGGGCACGTGGCAGCAGAGTCTGAAGAGGTGGCTGTGTGGACGTGGCCATGTGTAACTCAATTGCGGCCCTCAGTCTCCATGTCTGTGAAATGGATGGGCTGGGTGACCCCCAAGGTCTCTCTGAACAGGGCTATTAGTGCCCCAGGCCCCTTTTGGAAACGTCAGCCTCTAGCTGAGTCTACTCATGCTGCGGCCTCTGCAGAGCTGTTTCGAAGGTGCCACACGAGGGTGACCACCTCAGTGGGGAGTGTGTGGGAAGTGGGAGGAGGAGGGGGCCGGGGCTTGTGCAGGGGATGGCCCCAGGCTCAGAGCAGCCCCGCCCTCCTGGTTCTCGGCCCGAGGGAGACCCCTGCTGTCCGGTGTGCTAGTCCCTTTTTCCTATTCCAGGGCCCCCGAGGACCGGACGGACCAGCTGGGGAGCAAGGGTCCAGGGGCCTGAAGGTACCGACCCCCAGGGCCTGCCCTTCCTCACTCCTCCAACACTGGGGCAGGAATCATGAACAAGGCTCACATCTCCTCAGAACAACGCCCCTTAGGGACAATGAAGGGAGCCCCATGGAGGCTGCAGGGCTCTTTCTGAGAGGTCAGCCCTTCCACTCCTCCTGACCCCCCCACTGCAAGCCCAATGAAGAGAAAGCCAGAAAAGGAGGAGGGAGATCATACATGTCCTCGGACCCCTTCCCCAGACCCCAAACCCCACCAGGCCCCTGACAGTCGAGACTGCTTCTGGCAGCCCCATCCCTAGGAAGGGGTCCTTGGTTCTCCACCTGGAGCAGCTGGTGACGGTGGCGAGCCACTCTCCTTGTCAGGCCTTAGTTTTCCCGTCTGCGCTGTAGAGAGGGGGCCAGACTCCGTGGCCTCAAATGGGTTCCTTTTATCTCCCATGTGGAGGGCTCCCTTTTTGGGGAACGGTCCTCCCAAGCACCCTCTCCCACCTTCACGTGCTCTGCTTCCTACAGGGCCCTCCAGGACCCCAGGGCAGACCGGGCCGGCCTGGACAGCAGGTATGTCAGGCCAAGGCCAAGCAGGCCAGCCGCAGGCCCCCTCCCTGCTCCCTGCTTTGTGATCTGAGCCTGTAATGACCCCCACATGTGCTTCCAGGGTGTGGCTGGTGAGCGAGGCCACTTGGGCTCGCGAGGCTTTCCCGTAAGTAGCACCAGTTCTTGAAATTCTCTACATGGGGCTTTTGGTGGGCTGGGGGCGGGGGTGCGAATAATAACCACTTTTACCAAGTTCCTATCCTTCTGTGGAAACCCTGAAGGTTCTGGTTGCCCACCCGCCCTGCACTGAAGCCCCTCCAGCACATCCCCTCTTCTCTGGGTCTCAGCCTTCCCGTCTGTCACCCGGTGGGGGAGGACAGGACCCAAATACACTAGGATGGCTTGCTTGAAGTCAAGGCAGGGCAGGGAAGGCCATGGAGGGCCTAAGGTCACCTTTGCCTTGTCTCTGCAGGGCATCCCGGGTCCCTCAGGCCCCCCAGGCACCAAGGGCCTCCCAGGAGAACCGGTAAGAACCTTTCCTTCCCTCTTCCGCCTCTTTGCCGCTGGCACCTGGGGATGTGGGCCAGGTGCTCAGATAAGGGGAAGAGTTGGAAAGGGACCATGCCTGGCCTCTAAGCCCCCGGTGGGCCAGGCCTTGGGGTTGGTGGCGAGCGCTAAGCCAGGAGTTCTGGGTTTGAGGCTCAGCTCACTTGGCCTCCAGCCTGTTTTCTTGCCAGGAAAATGGGGGTGATTGTCTCTGCCTTGCCATTCTGTTGTGAAGATGAAATGCGAAAATGTATAGGGAGTGATTGGCACAGTGGAAGGCAGAAGGACGGAGGGTGGGAGGGAAGATAAGAGTAAACCAACAAGCTGACTGGGAACCACAGAGTCCAGCATGGCTGGAGTGGAAAGTGGGACCTCGGAAAGGGCAGGAGGAGGCAGCAGGCGCCAGGCGCCCAAGGCCACGGGGAGAGTATGCTTTTTGTCCCAAGGGCAACAGGGAGCCATGGAAGGGCTTGAGGCAGAAAGGCTGATCAACTTGCTTTCCAGAAGATGTCCCTGGAAGGACAGGTGTAGGGGGACAGTCCGGGAGCCCCATGAGGAGGCTAGAGAGTGGTGCTACAGGAGATGGCAGGGAGGGGACAGAATCTCCAGGGCACTAGGAGGATGACTCCTGCACAGGGCAGGGGAGGACAGGAGGCTCGAATCCTCAAGGCCACTGCTGCCTTCCCACATCCTGAGGCCCAAGGACTCACCCTTTTGAACGGTGGGTTGGCTGGGGGTGGGGGTTTCCAGACATGGATCCAAGGTGGAAGAACATTCCAGGCAGGGTCAACCAATGAGCAGGACTGAGAGCTAGGAGGTTTCTGATCAGGGACGGCCCCTGGGCTTTAGGTGGGTGAATAGGAGAGTGTGCAGCTGTGTTGGAGGGAGTATGACACATACCAGTGGTGAAGAGGGGGCTGCAGACACCAGGACCCTCAGTGTGGCTGGGGTGGACTAGGGGTGTGCTTCAGAGTCCCCAGTTCTGGGGGTCAGCTCCCTCACTCACCTCTCCAGATCCCAAAGAGGGCCCAGGCTGGCTTCTCCCAACTGTCTGTGTGTCTGTCTGTCTTCCAGGGCCCTCAGGGACCCCAGGGGCCAATTGGGCCTCCAGGAGAGATGGGACCCAAGGTGAGTGTGAGAGACCCTTATTCGTCCCATGATGCTGCTGGGGATGTATCAGCCCTTCCCTTCCCTCCTCCCCAGGAGCCTCTTTGCCATTCCCTGTCCTGGCCCAGGGAGATGATCATGTACCATGTAGTTCAGAGAAGGGTGGACGCCCTGGCAGAGAGGCGTCCATCCTGGTAGGATCTACCACCAGGTAGATCCATCCTGGTGGCATAGGTTGAGGAGCTGGGCTCCTAGTCCAGGGGCATTGTATGGGATGCAGAGGTACCAGAACCCTTGTGGGGGCTGGCATTGCCTCTTTGGGCATCACTGGAAACATGGATGCTTTCCAACTTTGACCTTCCTGGGACTTTGCCCCAGCAGAGGTTTGACTGTCGATCAAGCCCCCAAGGTTCATGTAGCAAGGAACTTGGAAGGAGCCTCAGACACCCCTGCCTTATCCAGAGGGAAAAACCAAGCCCCAGGGTTTATGCAAGGGCTGCAGCCATGCCCATGGTGATAACTCAGGGCTGCTTCCCACCCGCCTCATGCTGGCTCAGCTGTAGAGAGAAGGGTTAGAATCACTTGGCCCTAAACACAGCATCCAATGGTTTCCTCCCCCGTCTTTATGTGAATCATTTTCTTCCCTCTGCTTGCCAAGGGCCTCCTAGTGTGGTAAACCACACTCGTGGGTTGGGAGAAGGCTCTAGAAGCCTCTGGGTAGTCCCAAAGCTCAGCCAGCCTGGGTCCACCCCCAGCCCCCTAGTTCCAGCTCCAGGCTCCAAGAAGCTACAGGCTGCTCCCACCTCTGCATCTCTTGTGCTGTGTGACCCTGGGTGTGTCTCTTGCCCTTTCTGAGCCTCAGTTACCCCCTTGCTTACAACCAAGGGGCAACTCTTGCTCTAGGAAGGACCAATGGCATTTTCTTGCAGGGGCCGCCAGGTGCAGCGGGAGAACCGGGCCTTCCTGGGGAAGCCGGGATGAAGGTGAGGTGGGATGAAAGAAGAGAAAAATGACTTGTTGAAACCAGCTCCCAGCTGGCGGCCACATCCTCTCCATGGAAGAGAAATGGGCCTTTCTTGTGGCTGGGATAATGGGTTCTCTGTGCTCCCGGCTGGGGAGTGGGGCCTGGTCAGGGCCAGAGTGGAGTGTGGAGCCCCCACCAGTGTCCCCTGCCAGCCAATGTTTTTTCAGGCACCTGCCCCTGCCTCCATGCTGGGGTGGCTGTACCTCCTGGCCTCGTGTGATACCATCTGCATCTCAGTGCCAGTGCCTCTCATTACCTGCTAAGAAACAGGTGCCTATTGATACCTGGGCTCTGGGAGAACCCCCTCCCCATTCTGCTGCTGTTCTAAGAGGACGCTGTTCCCCTCGGAGGCCCCAGAGCTGAGGAGCGATGCTGGCTAGCCCATGGACATTGTTGAGGCAGGACCCAGGGGAGCCCGCAGAGGGGCTGTAAGACTTGAGTCCAGTCACCCGCTTCTGTGCCTAAGTCTCCCTGTCATTCAAAGAGGGGGTTGGACCAGGCCTGGGGCTGTCAGACTTGGCTTAGTCCCAAAATCCTTTGCTCAGACTCCAGTGAAGAAAACCACCCCACATAGAAAACTGATAGAAGTGGAATTGTTTCCACCGGAGCAGGGCTGGAGGCTCAGAGCTCTGCCCTCCTTCTGTGTCCCTAGACACCAGCAGGGAATATAGCTTGAAAATTCTCCGATAAGAAAGACCCTTTTAGGGCCTTTACGCAGGGGGCAGGTGACTTTTATTCCTGCTCATTTAGGGCTTCCTCCTCGTTTGGGTTTCTCTGCAAGTCTCAAGGAAGAGTAAAATCACATAGTTGCCATTGCTGCATCCAAGCCTCCTGGAGCCAGACTGCCCAGCTTCAGATCCTGAATCTGTCACTGACTAGTCTTGTGAGAGCTTGGGCTCCTTACTGAACTCCCCCAATGCCTCTGATGCTTCACCTCTAAAAGAATACGTTTCCTTGCAGGATTGTCTTGAAAGTCAAATATGTTAATATAAAAACTGACGTCCTCAGCCTGGGCAATGTAGCGAGACCCCATCTCAACAAAAAATTTAAAAATCTGCCGGGCGTGGTGGCGCATGCCTGTGGTCCCAGCTACTTGAGAGAGGCTAAGGTGGGAGGATCACTTGAGCCTGGGAGATCAAGGCTGCAGTGAGCTGTGATTATTACCTCACTGCACTCCAGCCTGGGCGACAGAGCGAGACCCTTGTTTCAAAAAAAAAAAAAAAGTCCTTAGAACAGTACAGTTAGTTATTAATAGGATGATGGTGGTGGTGTTGGTGGTAATGATCCTCCTGTCCTGGCATGGGAGAAGAAGCCCGTGGACAAGGTTACTTGAAACAGGAGCTCTGGTTGGTGCTTTACGATTTCTCTGTGGTCCCTGGGAAGAAGGACCTTCCCCATCTCCTCCTCCCACACCCCAAGTCAGAGCAGGTGGAAACAGGAAGGGGTGGCGAGGGCTGGGGCTGGCCCTACCCACCCCCATGGACTTTTGTTCGGCTTCTCCTAGGGTGACCTTGGACCCCTGGGCACCCCTGGGGAGCAGGGCCTCATTGGGCAACGGGTAAGTTGAAGCGATTTATTCTTCCTGAAAGCCCCCAGGGTGTGTGGGCACAGCAGGGGAAGAGACGGGCTTTTCTCAATCTCCCTAAGCCTCAGTTTCCTCAGTTACAGAAATAGACCATGAACCTCTATAGCCTCGCCCAGTCTGTCTTGGTAGGCCAGCATTTCCACAGTGTAGAGAAAGGCATTTTATAGTCAAAATGCATTTTGTGGCCTATAGTCCCAGCTCGGGAGGCTGAGGCAGGAGAATCGCTTGAACCTGGGAGTTAGAGCTTGTGGTGAGCCAAGATAGTGCCTGGGTGACAGAGGAAGACTCCATCTCAAAAAAAAAAAAAAAAGAAAAAAAAGAAAGAAGGATCCTGAGGTTTTCGAGGCTCGGTAGGAAAGAGAATGATGAGCATGCATCCTATACCCACTGTGTATCAGGCACTTTTCTCGAGGCACAAGGAGTACAGCAGTGAGTAACGGAGACCTGTCTCTGGAGCTTGCATTCCAGCGGGTTGATAAGTGATACCTGCCATGGGTACAAGAGGATCACAGACCACCCAGCTGGCACATGGTTGCCATCCTGCATCTGACAACTCCTGAGGCCCTTTCCAGCTCAGACTCTGAACAGCGATGAATTCTAAAAGCAGAGAGACACCCAAACTTAATTTGATGGCCATTTCAAGAACTGTTGTCCAGGGGCGTCTCTGGAGCTGGAAGGGCCAGCCTGGTTGAGGGTCAGCCAGGGACTCAGTGTTCTTGTTGTCATTCCCGAGCTTGCTGGGAAGAAGAGTTGAAAGACAGGCCTCCCTTTCCTCATCTGAGAAGTGGGATTCCACCAAGGAGCTCCAGGAAGGCTTGCTTCAGCTCCAGTAATAGTATCTCACAGGGCTGCCAGGTGTGGGGCGCTCACACCGCGCCTTACAGCAACCCTTGAAGAAGGTGGTGTCAGCCGCATTTTTCAGATGAAAAAACAGACGCCCATGAGAGCTAAGTAGTTTGCTTGTGGTCACACAGCTAGTGAATGGGAAACCGAGAAGTAGCATTGATGTCTGGCTGATGTCAAAGCCTGTCTTTAACTATAAGGCCACTCCGCAGCCCCGCCAACCAGCCTAGAGGTGAGGTCCAGGACAAATCCATGACAGGCACCTTCTAAATTCGTGACCTCATGTAGCCCCCACCCCACACCACCCTGCAGAGGGAGCTGTCGGTAGCTTGGGGGTCTGTTTCCCCTTTCTGGAGAGCCGAGGGTGGTCACCTCAACCTTCCTGTTCATTTGCTAACTCAGCCCCTGTGTGCCAGGGCCCCCAGGGTCCCACTGCCTGGAGATCCGTGGGTCAGGGCACTGCCCCAGGGAGGGGGAAGAAAGGAAAAGCACACCGGGGTCTCCTCCTCAGTAACATCTCCTCCTCTTTCTCCTCACCCTTTCCAGGGAGAGCCAGGCCTTGAGGGTGACAGTGGCCCCATGGGACCTGATGGGCTGAAGGTAAGTGCCCTTTTAGGGCAGGGCCTGGGGACCCTGGCAGGGCATTGCTTTCCCATCCAAGACCTAAGTCTCCTCCCAGAAGCACTGTGTTCCCGTGGAGATCTGCGATGAGACCTCCAGCTCCCATTGACAGCAGGGTGGGGAAGGGTCAGCAGTGTCCAGCGGCCACCTCCCACCCTGCCCTCTGCACTACCTGCTCAGGTGGGACCAGGACCATCACCACCTTGCAGTCTTTCCTGCTACCCTTCTTAAAATATCAGCTTCTCTTGGCTAAGGGTGATTCCTGAGCACCGGCACTACGCCAGGCCCAGAGCCAGGGTCTTTGGTGTCTGTGATCTTCCAAATAACCTAAAAGGTCAGGAAAATAGTAATTACCACCAATGACTTACGAGTCACAATTTAGGGAGGATTAGTCACACGCATGCCAGGTACAACACCAAGCCCTGTACCAGCTGGATCCATAGGGCAATGGGAGTTCTGTCTTTAGATGAGGAAACTGAGACTCAGAGCGGTGAAGCAACTTGCCCAAGGACACACCGCTAGCAACTGGCACATCCAGGACCCAAATCTGGGCCTGTTTGACCCAAATCTGCTCGCTCTGTTGTACCATGCACCCATTCTAAAGGCGAAAAGGCTGAGGCTCAGAGGAAGGCAGAGATATATTCAGGACCTATGGCTGTGAGTGAGGATCCAAAATTCAAACCAACAGCTCACAGGTGCTAAAGCCTGCTGGCCCACCTCGACCCTGCGTCTCCCTGAGAGCCTCCTGTCAGCCACAAGTGTCAGGACTCTGAAGAGGCACCTTGGCTCACCTGAACTGCGGGTGGGCAGGTGGGCACCGCCCTCTGACTCTCCAGACCCATCTCCAGCCAGGCCAGGCCCTGGCCTCCATCTCGGGTCCCGCTCTGACCCCACACATGGGCTTTTCCCGAGGCTGGCCGCTCACCCTGCGCAAGTCAGCTCCCCAGCCCAGGGTCCTGAGGGCCACGTTGGGGTATCCCCTCTCACCCACCTACTCTCCAGGTGACCTTGGAGAAGCAGACCCCTTCTCTGAACCTCAGTTTCCCCATCCACAGGCCTCCGCCCACCCTCATTACGCCCTCCCCACAGTCTCCCAGGGTGCCTTGGTGACCAGCCCCTGCTGACTCCTCACGTTTTCTTGCAAGAGTGAGAGCGCCCCCTGTCTGTCATCCACCTGCCTCCTCACCCCCAGCCCTGCTGCATCCTAGGGTACAGCTGAGTCCTAAGACCCGGAGCATTTGACAGCCCCTCCACACCCTTTGCCAGCGCCTGCTACACTGCGTGGTGATGCTGATGAAGGTCATGGCTAAAATGCTTTGGGTGCTTGCCACGTGCCCAGTGCCACTGACCCGAAGGGCGTTATGTGAATTAACCCATTTGATAATTAATCTTCCCAGCAACTCTCCCAAGCTTGATACAGTACCATCCCCACTGGACGGATGAGGAAACCGAGGCACGAAGCAGCAGCCTCCTCACTCCACTCTGGGCGACCACCTTTCTTCTTGGAATGTCCACCGAGGTGGGCGGGAGGGGGTCTTCCAACCTCGGTGCCTCGTCCAGTCTTCTGCCTCCACCTTGCATGGCTTTCTGGCCCTGGCTTCATCCTCTTTCCCTCCCTTCAAAGCCAATTCTACCTGAGTCCTTGTGCTCAAATGCACGGCGTCTTCCCCGAGCTTTACATGAATCCCAGGAGAGACCCATTTTCTTAAGGTGTTTGTCCAGGAATCACCCCTCGTGGTGAAAACTGCGTGTTGAATATGCACAGCACTTTATAGTTTATGGAGTGCTTTTACACCTGTTAGCTCTTTGCCGATGTCCAGCTGACGGTGGTGATGGTAGCGGTGACCAATAATAATTAGCTTTGATCCAGCATTCACGTGCCAGACACGCTGCTAAGCTATTTACGTGGTTTATCTCTTTCAATCCTTGCAGTAATCCTTTGATCCTGATATTACAAACGAGGAAACTTGCCCAGGGTCATACCACTATTCAGTAGCAGTAGCAAGATTTGAACTTAGGCAGCATAACCCCAGAGATGAGGGCGGCATCGTCCCCTGAGCAGAAAATCTTGGAATTAGAAGGAGCCAGAACCCCAGGTTCACACAGCACTGACTTACCCGGTGGTATCAGGGAGTCTCCACCTCTCTGTACCTCAGTTTTCCCATCTGTAACTGGAGAGGGTTAAGGAAGGCGACTTGCAAGGCTCTTCTGAGCACTGACAGATATCTGAGGATTTGGGGCATCTGCAGGAACCCCCAGAGCCTGTTCTGCATGCGATTCACAAGGACGTCCACTCCAGGGGTCCAGTTAACCCCTGGAGGGTGGTCTTAGGCAGAGCCCAGGTGAGGCCCTTTGCTGAAAACCCAACCAGCCTCCTGGAACAGGCTGTCTGCCTCTGAGAGTTAGGAGAACGGGTGGCCAGGACGACAAGCCAGAAATGGAATCCCAGAGCCAGGGGAGTCTGCAGGAGAGTTATCCGGGCCAGCCCCCTGTCTTCATGCCAGGCTGTGCTTAGAAGCTGAGGCTGTCAGCGGGAAGGGATCTAGGTACAACTCTGTGCCCAGATCTGCTCTGCACTGGCCCACGCCTCAGCTCGGAGTCTCCTGCCTTTATCTGTGCCATCTCTGAACCGCACCGTTGCAAAATCTGCCCAACTAAGCTAGAAACTGCCCCAGCAACTCCCTCACACCAACCTCCTGCCCCGGAGCCCGGGCCCCAGCAGGCCCAGCTTGCAGCAATGAGCAATCATGAGTCTCGCTCTCGAGCCTCTCTTCTGGGCAGGGCCCAACCCCAGGCTCCAGCGTCATGCCCTCTGCTTCCTGTGCTGTCTCTCCTCTGGATGCACACCAGTTTATCAGTGTCCCTCGTAAAGCTTGGCACTGGGGGACAGAACTGGTAGACTCACTACGCTTTTCCAAGCCTGCTCTTTTCGCCCATCCTTCCTCGTACCTGTGACTTCATGTCCTCTCCCATGGGTCTCCCTGAACAAGTCACAGCTAAGCCAGTGCAGACTGACCACAGGCCCCAGGCCTGCCAGCCCCGATGGAGACCACCTTCTGATGGACGCCGCCTCTTGGCAGCCATGCCCATGCTGCACTCCACACCTCCTCTGCTCAAGGTTGATGAGGGTGACGGCCCATGCCCCATCCTAGAATCCTGCATGCCCCATCCTGGAACCACACCTGCCCCCAATCTCTCTCGGAGTACGCAAAGATTACCGTGATGAGATAAGGCAAGCTTAGAGTGACACTGATTGCTTCAAAACCATAAAAAACCCATGCCAGCCTGGTGCAGTGGCTCACACCTGTAATCCCAGCACTTTGGAAGGCGGAAGTAGGTGGATTAGCTGAGGTCGGGAGTTCGAGACCAGCCTAGCCAACATGGTGACACCCTGTCTCTACTAAAAATACAAAAACTAACCAGGCATGGTGGCATGTGCCTGTAGTCCCAGCTAGTCAGGAGGCGGGGCAGGAGAATCGCTTGAACCTGGGAGGTGGAGGCCACTGCACTCCAGCCTGGGTGACAGAATGAGATCCATCTAAAAAAAAAAAAAAAACCCCATGCCAAGTGTTGCCTTTCCAAGGAAATAACCCCGGGTGCCCCAAAGGCCCGAAGCCCCAAGAAGACCTTGGTTACAGCCCTGTCGCTGTAACGAGGGCACGCTCAGGATCCTGCTTCAAAGTCCAGCTCCACTGCTAGCCAGTTGTGGGCCTCTGGGTCAGATGACTTGATTTAGCTCTACCTCAGTTTCCTCATCTGTAAAATGGGACTAAAAGCGGACCAGCCTTGGAAAGCTTTTGTGGGGATTAAGTCAGTTAATAAATGTTAAAGGACTCAGACTATGGTCCTGACATGGTTAGTGCCATATAAATGTTAGCTCCATCCATTCCCCAGAGAAAGTATTCTGCAGCCCATAAGAATGATCGCCATGCAGAGCCCAGAGCAGCGGGAGGGCACGTTCACCATAGAGCAAAGCAGTAACTATAACAAACAAAGATGGAGACCGGCAGTCCAGTGGGATTGTGCCTTTAGAGCTTAGTTTACTGGAACCAATGCATTGCCTTGGGACAGTTGCTTCACTGCCCTGAGTCAGGTGCATACCATCCAAACTGTTACCTACCATTTATTATTATTATTCGCTGTTTTTGTGTCATCAAGGATTGAAAATGCAGCTCAGAAAAATGGAAAGAGTGGTTCTGAGAGGGAGAATTGGGTAAATTTTCTTGCTTGATGAAAATTTCTTTCAGCTAGGCGCAGTGGCTCCCACCTGTAATCCCAGCACTTTGGGAAGCTGAGGTGGGAGGATTGCTTGAGCCCAGCAGTTGGAGACCCACCTGGGCAACCGTCTCCAACTCCTGGGCTCAGGCTCTCTTGTAGCAAGAGCTCATTTCTGCAAAAGAAAAAAATTTTAATTAGCTGGGCATGGTGGCATGTGCCTGTAGTCCCAGCTACTTGGGAGGCTGAGGCAGGAGGATTGCTTGAGCCCAGGAGGTAGAGGCTGCAGTGAGCTATGATTGCACCTCTGCACAATCTCTCTCTGGGAGACAGACTGAGACTCTGTCTAAAAAAAAAAAAAAAAAAAAAAAAAAATCTGCTTCATAAGACCCTTGTTCTCCCAATGTGTCTAAGTTGGGGACAAATTGCCCTTGTCTCCTGTGAACTCCGTGGGGTGGGTGCAGTCAGGACCTGGGCTTATCTCTGAGTCACTCTGCCCTTCCCGGCCCAGGCCCAGACAGGGACACGTGGGAACCTCTAGGTCTGGGATGCGTCCTGTGCAAGCTTCAGGCTACACTGAGCGCAGCAGCCGAGTCACAGCACCCTGCCTTTTTGGCAGCGGAGGGACCTGTCGGGAATCTAGGGGCCAGTTGGCTGTGGATATCTGAATGGAGCCCTGCAGTTTGGGGCCTCTGATGCACTTGGCAACTAACTTATTCTCTGTCTCTCTCCCCTCCTCATGCCCTGCCACCCAGGGGGACAGGGGAGACCCAGGGCCTGATGGAGAACATGGCGAGAAAGGCCAGGAAGGGCTGATGGGTGAGGACGGGCCCCCCGGCCCCCCTGGTGTCACTGGTGTCCGGGTGAGTGTGCAGGCTGCTTGCAGCGCCTGGGGCTCTGGGGTACCCGGAACGCTTATGCCTGTGCAGGCAGCTGGGCGGGTGGTCTTTTGGTAGTGCCACTGAAGGATCTTCTGCTGTGGTCCTTTCTCCACCCAGTGGTTTGCCAGAGAACCAATCTGACCATGTCCCTTCCCTGCTTAACGTTCCATGGCTCTGCAGAACATCTGTGACTCATCCTACCGGCTCCCCTGCCCTGTGCAAACCTGGCCCCTGCCGACCTCATCTCGTCCATCCCCCATATCCAGACACACTGAACTTTTTTCAGTTCCTTGGACAAGCTGTGGCCCTTACCCCTGGGCCTTTGTCCGTGCTCTGTCTAGGACACTCTCCTTTCCTCACTCCCCTGTCACCTGCTTTAGTCCTATTTGGCCTTTAGGTATCACCATAGCCATCACCTCCTCCAAAAAGCCATCCCTGCCCCCAGGCTGGGCCATGAGCCCTCAGGGACATGCATAACCTTCAGTGTATGTCTTGGTTCCATGAAGACCAAGACCTTTTCTGGCCTTCATTTACGTCTTTAACAGTGCCTTGGCCAGTGGCTCACGCCTGTCATCTAAGCACTTTGGGAGGCCAAGGCAGACGGATCACTTGAGGTCAGGAGTTGGAGACCAGCCTGGCCAACATGGTAAAACCCCGTCTGTATTAAAAGTGTAAAAATTAGTCAGGCATGGTGGCGCATATATAGTCTCAGTTACTCAGGAGACTGAGGCAGGAGAATCACTTGAACCTGGGAGGCAGGGGTTGCAATGAGCCGAGATTATGCCACTGTCTCCAGCCTTGGCAACAGAACGAGACTCTGTCACAAAAAAAAAACAAAACAAATCCCCAGACCTGACACATAAGAGGTGACCAAAGTCTGTTTGTTGATTAAGAAGACAGAGCAGCTCTGCTCTTCTACCCTAACAGAAATGTACTTAGTCAGTCCGCAAACACTCACGAGCATCTTCCCTGGGCCAGGTGCTCCGAGACTAAAGGTGTATAGACAGGTTTCAATGTGTATAGACAAGTTGCCCAGTGCTTTCCTGAAGGTTCCCTCTTTGATGCTGATAGCAACCCCTGAGGATTGGGAAAATCTGAGAGGTAAAGGAAACTTCCCAGGCTCACACAGTGACAAATGGCAAAGCTGGAATTTGAACTTAGGCCTGCATGACTCGACACATACTGCCCCTGGGCTCTGGCAGAGTTGGAATCCAGGGCTTGGCTGTGGGTCTGTGAGGATGAGGCTGGAGGCAGGTGGAAGGTTGATTTCTGAGTGTCGCAAATACTGGACTGATGACTCGGAACTTGACTTGGTAGTGGGGGGGCGGTGGTAGTCTTGTACGGTTGAGCAGGGTTTGTGTGACCCAGGAGTGCTGGGTCGGTTCAGTCGAACTGCTTGGGACCCGTGGATTAGGTGGCCTTGCAGACAAAATGCCCAAATGCATAAGCCTGCTGGCATCTACCTTGAGCCAACCAGGTGGTGAGAACTCACACCTCTGCTGCCATCCCAGTCTCCCTGGGGTGTCCATTTCGCTCTTCATCCCTCAAGCGGAGAGATCGATGTTACCTAGGCAAAGCAGCCCAGTTCGATTCAGGCCTGCTCTTGACACTGTTTTTCCCCCCTGAAGTGTTTACATGACTAACCTAGGACAGATCCAAGTTAGCCTGCAACAAACTATGGTTGTGGGAAAATATTTGTTTCCTAAAAATAGCACTGAATTGCCAATCCCCCTAAACAGCTGCAACAGAATGAACTCACCAAACTAGAGAAGAATACGAGGGCGCTGAGTCAGCCAGGAGGCTTTCCCCGGGCTTGACTCAGCGGCGGGGAAGTGGGCCAAGGGGAATTTAGCAGGAGGGGCCCTGGCCCAGATTCTGCATTAGGAACTTGGTCTGCGACCTTTCACCCACCCCTTGCCCTCTCTGGTTTTGCCCTTGGAGGATTTGGAAGGAATGTGTGCTAAGATCACTCTGAGCTCCAGCGTTCCAGGCACCCTTTTTTAGTGAGTGTTGAGTATCATGGCTGTGGAATGGGCAGGAACACATGGCAGAAAAAGTCGTGGAACCAGAGTCCTGAGGTTGAACTTGAGTTTCTGGCTGGCTCAAGCAACCCATTCTCTGTGTGACTTTGGGCAAATCACTGCCCCTCTCTGAGCCTTGGTTTTCTTATCTATAAAGAATAAGTAAAACTCAGGATAGGAAAGCATGTTATAAAATGCACCAGAAATATAAAAGATTGTCTTTCTAAATTTAGAGGACAAAGTGACTAGAGGCTGGTGGTGGCTGGTGGTGATGGTGAGTGGATGGTGTGGGTGGGGGCAGCAGCAATGGCAGTGGTGGAATGATGATAATAATGATGGTGATGGTGGTAGTACTGATGATGGTGTTGGTGGTGGTGATGATGAAGATGATGGGGGTGATGATGGTGGTAGTAGTGGTGACTCTGATGAGGTGGTGATGGTGGTGCTGGTGCTGGTGGCGATGGTGATAGTGGGGGTGGGGGGGGGAGTGGAGGTGAGTGTGATGGTGGTGGTGGTAGTGATGATGATGGCGGGGGTAGTGGTGTTGGTGGTGGTGATGGTGATGATAGTGGTGGTGGTGGTGATGATGATGATGGGGCAGTGATGGTGGTGGTGGTGATGGTGGTGGTGATAATGGTGGTGGTGGTACTAATGATAGTGGTGGTGGTGATGATAATGGTGGTGGTGGTGGTGATGGTGATGATGGGGCAGTGATGATGGTGATGGTGGTGGTGATAATGGTGGTGGTGGTACTAATGATAGTGGTGGTGGTGATGATAATGGTGGTGGTGGTGATGATGGTGGTGATAATGGTGGTGGTGATGGTGGTGGTGGTTGGTGGTGGTGATGATGATGGCGGGGATAGTGGTGGTGGTGGTGATGGTGATGGGGTGATGGTGATAATGATGATGATGATGAGGCAGTGATGATGGTGGTGGTGATGGTGATAGTGGGGGTGGGAGTGGAGTGGAGGTGAGTGTGATGGAGGTGGTGGTAGTGATGATGATGGCGGGGGTAGTGGTGGTGGTGGTGATGGTGATAGTGGTGGTGATGGTGATAGTGGTGGTGGTGGTGATGATGATGATGGGGCAGTGATGATGGTGATGGTGGTGGTGGTGATGGTGGTGGTGATAATGGTGATGGTGGTACTAATGATAGTGGTAGTAGGTGATGATGGCGGGGGTAGTGGTGGTGGTGGTGATGGTGATGACAGTGGTGTTGGTGGTGGTGATGGTGATGATAATGGTGGTGATGATGATGGGGAAGTGATGATGGCGATGGTGGTGGTGGTGATGGTGGTGATAATGGTGGTGGTGGTACTAATGATAGTGGCAGTGGTGGTGATGATGGGTAGTGGTGATGGTGATGATGATGGCGGGGAAGTGATGATGGTGGTCATGGCAGTGGTGGGGGTGGAGGTGATGATGATGATGTGGTGATATGGTGTGGGCAGTGGTGATGATGATGGTGATGATGGTAGTAGTGGTGTGGTGGTGGTAGCTGTGTTAATGTCAATGTTTTGCCATCACTCCCATTTCTCATATGCCGGGATTGGAAAGAGAGTCACTTAGGCCAGGCCAAGTGTGTGCTGAGTGATAAGGCAGTGAGGGGCCTTGAGTCTCTTTGGCATCAGGATAAATACTTCCCACTCTGTGGCCTGGAAACAGTTGAGTATTTAAAAATAGAATTTTATGAGCCATTGGGGCCTTTCCAGAAATGCATCTATATGGATGGGGCCCAGCAGAAATCTTCATTCTGGGCCCACAGCCTCACCCACTGTATGTATGCTCTCTGCTGGAGAGGGCACGTCCCAGCAAGTGGTGCCCTGTCCTGGGGGAGACGCAGCCTCCCGTCTCCCTGCCCCTGTACCGGATGCCTCAGCACTGACTCATCTCGCCTTCTGCAAGGGATCAGTCAGCCATTGCAGCCACCTCAGTGCACTGGAAAATGCCACCAATCACTGTGACATGGTTTCCCCGTTGCCTGACCATGACCAGCCTGGAAGGAGAAGTGCCCCGGAAGTAGAGGAGCTGCGTGTCACTTCTGACCTGGCTGGGAGGCCCACAGAGGGCTTCCTCTCACTGAGCCTCAGTTCCTTTAGCTCCAAAACCGGATCAATAATCCCTTCCTCCAAACACTGGTGAGAATTGAACGAACATTTATGTAGAATGAGAACACAGCACATGGCCCGTGGTGAGGGTTATAGGGATTGTTGGTGTTTTATCACCAGAAGAGCTGGAGACTTTGAGATTGCCTAGTGCTGTCTGATAGAAATGAAATACAAGCCATATACAAGCCACTCCTTTTACATTTTCTAGTAGCCACCTCTAAAAAGCAAAAAGAAACAGGTAACTTTAATTTTAAGGGCCAGTGCGGTGGCTCATGCCGGTAGTCCCAGCACTTTAGGTAACCGAGGTGGGAGGATTGTTTGAGCCTAAAAGTGCAAGACCAGCCTGGGCAACATACTGAGAACTCGTCTCTACAAAAATTAAATTAAATCAAATTAAAAAGTTAGCTGGGCGTGGTGGTGCATGCCTGTAGTCTCTGCTACTCGGGAGGCTGAGGTGGGAGGATCACTTGAGCCCCAGAGGTTGAGGCTGCAGTGAGCTGAGATTGAACCACTGTGTTCCAGTCTGGGCAACAGAGAGAGACCTGTCTCAGATTAAAAAAAAGAATTAATTTTAATAATATAGTTTATTTAGCCCAATATATCCAAATAGCATTTCAAAATATAATCAATATAAAAATCATTAATAAGATATTTAGCACTCTTTTTGTAGTAAGTCTTTGAAATCAGTGTGTAGTATATATTCATAGCACATTTCAATTCAGATGTGAATTTTCATTGGAAATACCTGATCTGTGTTTAGATTTTCATTGTATATAAAATTTCACTGATTTTGATCTGTAAATACTTGATCTGTATTGAGATTTCATAAAATTTACAGTTGAAAATGTAGGTTCATACACCCAAGTTACTCCAGTCAAGTTTTGTAGCAACATAATTGGGTGTGTCAACTTTTACTTTTTTTTTTTTTTTTTTCTTTTGAGACACAGTCTCACTCTGTCACCCAGGCTGGAGTGCAGTAGTGCTCACTGCAATCTCCGCTTCCCGGGTTCAAGAAATTCTCGTGCCTGGGCCCTCCCAAGTAGCTGGGATTACAGGTGTGCACCACCACACCTGGCTAATTTTCGTATTTTTAGTAGAGACAGCGTTTCGCCATGTTGGCCAGGCTGGCCTTGAGCTCCTGGCCTTAAGTGATCCACCCACCTCGGCCTCCCAAAGTGCTGGGATTACAGGTGTGAGCCACTGTGCCCGGCCTTAAATTTAATTTTAAATTAATTAAAGTTAAATAATATTAAGAATTCAGTTCCTCAGTCAGAGTAGCCACATTTCAAGTGTTCAGTAGCTGTATGTGGCTGGAGGCCACGGGGCTAGTCCCATACTACAGGTGGGGAAACTGAGGTTCAGAGAAAGAGCAGGACTGGTCCACGGGTACATGTGGACTCAGGCACTGGGACGCAGGCAGTCTGTGCTGAGGTCCTTCCCAGGCCACTGTTCCTGCCTTTCTGAGGACCACAGGGTGGTCTGAGTGGTGTGTCCCTTTGGGATAGCGTGATCTTTTCTGGCATCATAACTGATGATGCGTTATGTCTTTAGAGCAGACATTTCTCCCTTGTGCTGAATCAAAGCCAGCTGCCCCATAATTTTCATGCACTGGCCACCCTAGAGAACATGGCTGGCCCTGCCCCCAGAACAGCTGCAGAAATCTGCAGACGGGAACCAAGTCCTCTGGGTTGGTCCAGATGTTTCCTTGTTCCTCTAGGACCTCTTCTTCCTGTCCCTCTTCTATCACAATTAGTCAGTGCCTCTTCTTAAAGTACAATACCTATTCCCGAATGGGACATCACCTCCTTCATTCTACATCTGGTGCCTCTGTTAATGCAACCAGAGGGATTACATCAAAGCAGCTCCTTAGTGCTTACCAAGAGCATAGACATTCTTTCTAGATCCTTTGAGGCTTGCGGTCAAGAAGTCCTTTCTAGGCCAGAAACGCTGCCTGCCCCACTCCCTCCATCCCGACCTATGGCCCAGGATTGATTCTCTCTCTTCTCTTTCTCTCTGTGTCTGTCTCTTACTGTCACATTCACACTTGCACACACTCACTCACCCTTGCTGTGCAGTTTCTCTGACAACTGCGGACACAAAGCTGAATTTGTGGGCCCCCCCCCCAACACCAGGGCAGGGCAGGGCAGGCCAGAGCATCTCTTTGGGAAGCCCTGTGGGGCAGGGGCAGAGTGGCCTGTCAGAGGCAATGGCCTGGGGACCCCAAGGAAAGTGGGAGAAGGCAGCTGACCTTTCCAGCACAATTCCTTACTGTGAAGAGGCTCCTCCAGCCCAGTCCCTGAGAGAGGAGGGGCCTGTGCGAGGGACATGCCCCAGGAATTGCTCACAAGTGACGCACAACATCTCAGAGATAGGGAAGAACCTATAAATCCTCTCCATTTGCCACCTCGTGTCATCAATGGGAACCATGAGCCAGGAGGTGGAAAGAGCCCTGGGCATGGAGCCAGACACAGCTGGGATTGATTCAGGGCCTGCAAGGCGCAGCTGGGACCCTGGGCAAAAGTCACTGTATCTTTGGGAACTTGGCTGCCTCAACTGGAAGCGGGTCTCATTGGGGCCTAACGTTCAAGGTCGTTGGGAGGGTGGAACAGTACTTGGCGCTGGAGAGAGCTCAGTGCAGAGAGCTGTTCCCTGTAGGACACCCCTGGATGCCTAACAGTAACCATGACAACAGTGAAGCCAGCCATTGCAGAAGCCACACCCAGCGTCCACCCCTGCACCCAGGCCTCGCTGTCAGCACGTTCTTGCATCGCCAAGTCGAATCCCTAAGTTCTGTGACACTGTCCCCACTACACAGCAGAGGACGCTGAGCCTGGGAAGTTAGGTCAGGCTCAAGGTCACACGGGTACTGAGTGGCAGAATCAGTTTCGAACCGGGCCGTCTGCCTCCGGAGCCGACAGTCTGACCACCTTGCAAATCCGCCTCAATTTCCTCTCTTCTCTCATTTCTCGTGCTCTTTCCCTCCTCTCTCTTCAGGGTCCTGAAGGAAAATCAGGGAAGCAAGGCGAGAAGGGCCGCACTGGAGCCAAGGTAGGTGCCCCCTTCTGCCTCGATGGGCCCACGTCCCTCCCCCACATCCCGTCCCCAGTCCCTCCCCTCCTTGGCCCCTCCATCCTGCTGGGGCCTAGTGACAGCTTGTCTCTCCTCCTGTTGCAGGGCGCCAAGGGCTACCAAGGACAGCTGGGTGAGATGGGCGTCCCTGGAGACCCCGGACCCCCTGGCACTCCAGGCCCTAAAGGGTCCCGGGGCAGCCTGGGACCAACGGTGAGGACTCTCTCACTGGGGTCGGGGAGTAAGATATGGACTAGAGGGAACCAAGGGCAGGAAAGGAGACACCAGGCTTCTCTGTGCTGCTGTCACCCACCCCAGCTATTAACTGAACACCTGGTGCTCGCTGTCCCAGTCACCTCTGAATCATGAATCGCTCTGGTAACCTGCAGAAAGCTGCAGCCCCGCCTCCGGAACAGTATATTTCCTGCAATTTGAAGGGGTGTGTGGGTCCCCTGAAGCCCTCTATGGACCCAAATGAATAAGCCTTGTTATTAGCATCAGGGGAGAAAGGACCCGATTCTTAGGACTGTTTTTATCAAACAAGGAGATTTCCCCCTGGAAATAGATTCGGGAGGAACAGGGCAATGCTCCTGCAGGTCCCTGGATGACTCTGAGGGTGTCCCAGAGCATTGCTGGGCTGCCCTGAAGGAAGGGGCCCAGAGGGCTTTGATACCTGCAGGAGATGAAGACCCCAGGCGGAAGCAAGGGAAGGAGGCTGAAGAGGGTGACACAGCAGCTCCAAGCTGGCTGTGTGTAAGGTTAAGCAACCAGGCTGGTTTGTGGTATTTGCCAGTTTCTGCAGTGTAAATGCTCCCTCCGTGGCTGGTTTCAAGCCACTGACATGACATCACTGAATGCAGAGTGGGTTGGAGTTACACAGCAGCCCTCCCTTAGGCAGTGTTTCCACCAACACGCACAGATGCAGTAGACCAAAATAACTTCGTGAGAGTAGGGAGGAGGAAAATGTAGTAAAACGGCTAGGAGGAGATGAGTTTTGAGTATCCTCTATCTTGGTTTTTAGTAAAATTAATTTAACTGTAAGTCCATAAACTGGAATTGTTAATAACGGCTGTTTCACCGGCTTGTAAAAGTCCTGAGAATTTAGCAATCAGCTGTCTTGAACCACTGGAGCCAGGAGAAGGAGGGCTGGGGCGGGGGTGGGGATTTCCGGGGAGGAGGGATGATGTCACTGGCTTTCTGCCTTGTTCACACACCTTGGTTATGGACAGCCTGGAAGCCAGGCTGCTGGGTGGAGCGGGGCTGGAGCCTGCAGGGAGACTGCTGTGTCCCTGCTGTGAGAGCCACACTCCATACCAACGAGGGCCTCCTCCTCTTGTAGGGTGCTCCTGGACGCATGGGGGCCCAAGGAGAACCGGGACTGGCTGGTTATGATGTAAGCAGATATCACCTCACCCCACCCCCTGACTCTGTCCTGCAGGCCTGGACACACAGGCCCACGCCAGCCTCTGCCCCACCACCTCCCGGCTGAAGGCTGACCCCTGGGACACTGAAGATGTGGGGTCTCACCTGCCCCAGGGAGCCCTGGGCCCAGAGCTGTGGTGGGGGTGGAAGATCATGGATGGGACAGGTGTGGTTGGAGCCACCAGATCAAAATGAGCCACCCCAAGCCTTCCTGGGTATTTCCTGCCTGGGGTGGGTGCTCTGCATGCCTTGTCTGCTGTCTGGGGAAGGGACCATTTTTGCATCCAGTCTGGCACCTTCTTAGACATGGCTGAGCCAAACCCATGTTACACATCTGGAGAGAACAGGGCTCAGAGGGGTACGGTGCCTACTCAGAAGGGGAAACCGAGGCTCAGGAGGATAGAGAGGCGCACAAGGCCTGACCACTTCAGTTTGGAGGTGGAATCCTAGCTCTGGTCCTCGAGGCTCTAGATCCAGTGTTTGGTAGAGACACAGCAGGGAGGGGAGGAGAGGGAGAGGAAAACAGGCAAGACAGGACCTGGAGGGATGTTGCGAGGAGCCCACGGTGGGTGTCCGCACCTGCAGGCCTAGCCAAAGCCTGGGAAGGTCTGTTGAGGCAAGCGTTTTGCCCCTGTCCCTGGTCCTGGCTTGGAGGACAAAGCTGGTTCTCCCGAGATACCCTTCCAGGTCTGCTCCAGGGTGGGGCGGGCAGGGCCCCTGACCATCCAAGCTGGAACACCCCTTTGGGGCGTGTCTGGGACCAGCATGGCCGGTCTGGAAGGCCAGGACTCAGACAGACACAGACTTACTCAGAGCCACACAGCCAGCTGGGGCAGAGCTGGGACCCAGTTTTGCAGCCCAGTGTCCCCATCTCAGAGTCCACGTCCTTTGTCCTTCCTGAGTCCTCATTCTGACTTATCTCCTTCTTGTTTTCCTGCAGGGACACAAAGGCATTGTGGGACCCCTCGGACCTCCTGGACCAAAAGGCGAAAAGGTGGGTGTTTGCTCTGGGGGAAGCAGCTGCACCCTTGTGTCTGAGGCTGAGGTCAGCTTCGGGGCCAGCAGGAGAAAGCCCCTGGGGTAGCCATGGCTGGAGAAGCCTGTGGGGGCTCACCCCCTGCAGCAGCCGAGGCTGGTGTCCCTGCCACCGTGCCCAGCAGGCAGGAGCCATCAGATCCACATTCAGCAGTATGTGCTGGGTGTCATCTTTGTACCCAGTGCTGGAATGAAAATATGCAATCCCTCCCCTCACGGGGCTTATAACCAAGAAGCAGAAATGGACATCAATCTGGTAATGACTAAAACTGTAACTCCATCATCTGTGTCGACATGGGAATTGAAGCCTTGCCCGTGAATGAGATCACCCAGCGAGAGTGGGGAGAGGATGCTGAGCAAGAGAGGCTTAGGACGGAGAGTGAGGAACCCCAGTGGTTAGTGGTCAAGGAAGGAGCCACCAAGCCAGAGGAGAAGGCATGTTCATTCCCCACCCCTTGGCTCAAGATTCAGTAGAGGAGAGAAATCACTGGAAGGATCCTCGCTGATCCCTGGCCCTTGCCCCGCCATGCTGGTGGGGATGTGGAGGGCCAGGAGTGCCAGAAGGTCCAAGGTATTGGTGCCATGTCACGTCCAGGGCAATACCCAACTGGCCCCAGAACCCATGTGTCTGAGTCCTTCCTTCGTCGCCTGAGTCCCTTCTGTCTTTCCTCCTCCCCCTCTCCCCTGCTGGCTCAGCTGGAACGCTCTGCTTGCCCCCTGCCTCCCCAGCACGCCTTTCTTTTGCTGAGTCAGCTCCCCACTAACTAAATCCTGCTGTTGATGACTCACGCTGGCCCGGCGTGCTGCCCAGCTGACCCCTTCCTCCTGCTGGAGGAGGACAGCTCAGCCATCAAAGAGGGCCACCCGCCCCAGCCGATTCCACAGGAAGCCACCGAAGGTGCCACTCAGTACCCCGGGTCCCTCCTGGGCCCTTGCAGCCTGCCAGTGCTGGCACAGAAGGGGTTAACACAGACCCTGAAACAAGGAGGCCCTGGTGCGCCCCAAGGCCTCCGCTCCAGGCCATCTGCAGCTCTAGAAGCAGTCTCTGTGGCTGCTGAGAATGGGACCCTGACATCAAATCTGCCTTAAGGCTGCAGGGGCCTTGGGGGGTTCCCAGGATTCCCTGAGCCTTGAGTGCCTCATCAGGTGGGAGGTCCTCGGGAATGAGAGGCCAAGGTGGGCGGGGGGGCATCACATATACATCAGCCAGATGCCTTTTCTGACTTAGAAGGCATTATTAGATTCATTCATTCCTCCAGCTCTCCAATAGGTATTTATGGAGGATGTAGTGTGTTCCAGGCCCTGAGCTAGAGGCTGGGAATGATGCCCTTAGAGGTCTCAAAAATAGGGCGAGTCCCATGAATGAACAGCCACCCACAAGCTGGATGGTGCTGGGGAGGAGAGAGCAGGTTCCTGGGGAGACACTGAGCGCACGCCCACATGCAGAGCTCTTTCCCTGCCATTTCTCCCGTAATCCTCACCGCAGCCCCAGTGCAGAGATACCACTGTTCTACAAGACAGGTGGGGAAACTGAGTCCCCATGAGGCTCAGAGACTAGCCCAGGATCTGTAGTAAGAGGGTGGCAGGGCCAGGATTTAGACCCCATCTGTCTGATGCCAGAGCCTACTTCCCTAACCAAAAGCAGACCTGAGATAAGGAAGCCATACGCCTTTAACTTGAACCGCCCACCCCCGCTCACCGTGGGGGTGAGCTCACTACAAAGCTGGTGGCCAGAGAGAGGGGATGAGACTCTGGGACTTGGACAGGGGAGGGACAGTATCCTACCAGATTTCTGGTGCGAAAAAATGCATCCCCAAACTACACTCACATTGCGGGGCATCAGTATAGGTGATCCAGGATGGGGCAGGCAGGGCCCCCGACCATCCAAGCCCATCCATTCTGGGCTTTGGGCCCAGATTGCCCCCATTCCTGAGTGGCCTTGGCTAAGACCTTCCTCTCAGTTTCCTATCATTAAGTGTGGACAATAGTCCCAGCGGCATAGGTTACTGTGCAGATTGGATGAAACAAACCTCACAAAATGCCTGGCACATGGAACATGCTGGGTAGACACAGGCAGGCCCCTTCCCCAAAGTCCCCAAAGTCCCCAAGTCCAGCTGCCTCTGTCCACAGTGGGACTTGAGCACTGGATCAAAGAACCATAGAGAGTGGGCAGGGACGAGAAGGAATCCCCGCTCCCTGGGCCACCCCTCTGAGTACAGCTGGTTCTAGACCTCAGGCCTAGTCCCTGCCAGCCTGCAGCCTCCACCCACAGGAATCACAGAGGCCCCAGGCTGGTGGCTGATCACCACCAACCTTTAGAACTGACTCCAGCCAGGGATGTGTCCCAGCCCCAGGGACGCTTTGCCTCTGTCCAGCCTCTTCCGGCTCCATTTCAGTCCCTGGGAACAAAGGGGTCCAGGGGTGCC
This sequence comes from Theropithecus gelada, assembly GCF_003255815.1. Lineage (NCBI taxonomy): Eukaryota > Metazoa > Chordata > Mammalia > Primates > Cercopithecidae > Theropithecus > Theropithecus gelada. The sequence continues at coordinate 26,833,630 of NC_037683.1, read as the reverse complement.
TGGCTTGAGCCCTGTGCCCAGAGGAGTGACACAAGTTTTCTGGGGCTGGAGTCTTCTGAGCCCTGAGATTCTGCCATTTGCCGTTCCGCTTACACCTTCCTTGTAGTTGAAAGGTGGCGTCTACACCTATCCTGCGGGTGGACCAGGGCCTGGGGTGGCCATGGCATGAGGACCTCACCTCTAAACTCTGCTCCCCTCCCCGACCCCCGTCTCTGGCCATGTCCATGTGACACAGTCTCACTGCTGCTATTGTTACTGGCTACGGCAATTTTAATGCCATCTGCTGAGCCCCTGCTACGTGGGCAGCAGCCTGCTGAGGGTTCCTGTGCCTTTCCTCACCGAGTCCTCTGAACAGCACCGGGACGCGCTCCAGTCCCGCTCTGCACATAGGAACCTGTCTTATGGATACACCCCCATGCTGACTGGCTGCCAAGTGCCGCCTGGGGCTACCATGGAGGGTAGGAGGTTCACCCTAAAGCTGGTTCCTCCCAGCAAGGATCAGAGACAGGGACTCTCAGATAGAGGGTGAAGAACTCTGAGCAGGTCCCATCATCTCTGCGAGCCTCAGTGTCCTCATCTGTGAATTGGGATAACAATCGCATCTGCTTCACAGTGCTGCGCTGCGGATGTCATGAGTCCGCCTGTGTCTGGCCCGGAGCAGTGCCCATGCGTGCCGGCTGCTGGAGTTGGTGCTACTCCCTGCCAGGCGTCGCGCATCATTCCATGGAGTCCTCGCCACTCCTTGACGGGCATCACGCGCTGCCCCCTTCCCCCCACCCCACTCCGCTCCGCTCCCCTATTCCCCAGCTGAGGAGAGGAGCTCAAAGATGGGAAGGGACGTGTTGCAGGGCCACGCGGCTGATCCTTTGCAAGCCGGGATGTGAACCCAGCTGTCTGAGCTCCCTGACTTCCTGCAGGATCCTACAGCTCAAGGGCGTCTGGAGGGCACAAAGCGCTGTTCTGTGTTCCACAGTCCTGGTTCCACACCAGCCTGGGTCTGGCTCAGACACACCTACCCTTCCCTCTCTAGTTTGTGTCCCCATCTGTAACCCTAAGCAGGCTAGACTTCATCTCTGACGAAGCGCTTTCTGTCTGGAATTCCCCACATTCCCCAGGAGCAGGCGGTTTGCCCTAAAGCTGGTTCTGTGTCCACAGGGGGAGCAGGGCGAGGACGGCAAGGCTGAGGGGCCCCCTGGGCCACCTGGAGATCGGGTAAGCCCCCTCCCTCCTTGGACCATGGGGAGTCCTAGGTGGAATCTGGGCCTCCCGCTGCATGGAGAGGGGTGGGCCGATCAGGGGCCAGGTCCCTGAGAGCTCCGCAGAGGGCATGGCTAACAGGGCCCAGGGCTGGCATCCTCGGCACCTGGTGACCCAAATTTTGCTGTTGTCTTTGTCATTCAGGGCCCTGTGGGTGATCGAGGAGACCGCGGGGAACCGGGGGACCCTGGGTACCCTGTAAGTATCAGAGCTCCTACCTGCTGGCAGGATCAGGCATGTCAGGGAGATGGGGGATGACACACGTCTAGAAAACAAGAACTTCCCAGGCTTCTGTGCTGCCTCCCAGCCCCCTGCAGGATGGGCCCCCTCACCTGTCTCTCTTTGGCTTCCAGGGACAGGAGGGTGTGCAAGGCCTCCGTGGAAAGCCAGGCCAGCAGGGCCAACCCGTGAGTGGTGCCTCCTGTCCCATCCCTGCCTCCTGCCCTGAGTGGGGGGGCAGTGGGAATGAAAGAACTGGACCCTTTAAAACTTAAAGGGACCCTCCCTGAAGGAGGGTCTGGGGCAGCCATTTCTGTTTCTCCTGCCCTGACCCTGGGGATACCCCCAGAACCTGCACCCCCAAACCCCTCCCCACCCCTCCCCCTCCAGGCGGAGACTGGCCACCCTCCCCGGGAGAGAATCCTGGGGCTGCCTTGCGTCATCTCACCTTGGTTTGCAGGGGCATCCGGGACCCCGGGGGCGGCCGGGACCCAAAGGATCTAAAGGCGCAGAGGTAAGAGGGCCGGGGGTTCAGCGGGGAGACTGAGTCCTGGGAAGAGGGAAGCCTGACCCACAGTCACACAGCGAACCAAACGCAGGCTGCAGAGGCTGCGAGGCAGGGCAGGGGGGGGCATCCCACCAGGAGCCCAGCACGCTGCTTCTGGCTATGACCCCATCTCCCTTCAAATAGCCTGAGCGAGGAGGGACGATTAGCCCCATTTCACCGGGGCTCCAGAAGGGAAGCCACCTGCCTGAGGCCAACCAGAGTGACTTGAACCCAGGGCAGTCAAGAGCCAAAGCTGGCCTCTCTCTCCCCCACACCACACTGTAGAGAGAAAACTGGGAGAAGTCAGTTGAGGGGGTCTGGAGGAAGAGGAGGCAGAGACAGGGTGCTTGAGGAGGAGCCACTTCCTGCCTCTACCCTAGGGCCCCTGCCTTCCCCCAGACCCCAGGCTGGGCCAGTGCCCTCTTAATGCTGTTTCCCTCCCCCGGGTGCACCCCCTCACCTGCACGCCTCAGTGATACCCAGTCTCTAAAGGATCCGGTGGAGCCGTGGCCTCTGGCTCCTCCCAGGAAATTGCCAGTGCCAATGAGGGGACACCAGGGCCCAGAGCAGGCTCAGTGACAGCCCCGGGAGGTTCCAAGGCCAGCCCTGGCCCCAGGCTTCCAGGCCAGAGCACTTGGGCACATCTTTGGCATCAGGTGTTCACCCAGAGGCCCACAATCCTCTCAGTCCCTCCTTCCAGAGCCCCTAGTGTCCCACACCTCTACCAGGCAGCCTCCATCATGTGGCCCTTGATTTTTCAGGGACCAAAGGGAAAGCAAGGCAAGGCAGGGGCCCCAGGCCGGAGGGGGGTCCAGGTGAGTGACTACAGCTGCTATTTCCAGCCAGCCTCCCTGCCCGCTCCCACGCCCACCCTCTCCCCCTTCCCCCACCAAATGCCCTCAACAGCTTTTTATGTACCCCCCAGGGCCTGCAGGGGCTGCCAGGGCCCCGGGGCGTGGTGGGGAGACAGGGCCTCGAGGGCATCGCTGGAGCAGATGGGCTTCCTGGCAGGGACGGGCAAGTGGGACAGCAGGTGAGTGGGGCTTAGTGTTAACAGATGGTGGCTCCATTAAGGACCAGGTGTGGGGGAACTTCCCCAGGCCATGGGCCAGAGGAGCCCGTTTAGAAACTTGGATGGGCAGAACCAACTATCCAGGAGTTTCCCTGGGGTGGGCAACCATCTCATTCCCTGGCACCTGGGAGTGTGGACCTTCTGACTGTCTCTCCTGGATGTCAGCACCCAGAAAGACCGTCCTTTCCTCCCCTGCCTGGTGGATAGGGTTCCTATCCCGCTCCTTCCTCACTCAGAATCCTGCCCTTCCCCACTCACAATCCTCAGCTCCTCCTGGTCCAGCCACATCACACACAGGCCGTCTGACCTCCATCCTGGAGTGTGACCCCTTCCTCCAGCTACACCCAGGGTTCACCCAGGCGTTGAGCCATCTGCTTCCTTGGCTATTTCATGAAACACAAGAGACCCTCCTCTGCCTGCTTTCTTAACAGGGGGAGCAGGGAGACGATGGGGACCCTGGCCCCATGGGTCCTGCTGGGAAGAGAGGAAATCCAGGTGTGGCCGGCTTACCTGGAGCACAGGGACCCCCAGGATTCAAGGTCAGATACCTCTTAATCCACTTACCCACCCTCTGCCATTCCTGCCTTGATGCAGACTCTAGTGGTTCCGACCCTTTGGGCACCCATGTCCCAGGGCCTGTGTGAAAATGGAGTCCATATTGTTGACCTTTCTCAGGGGTCCTGCCCCAAGATTGAACTAGACTGATGGTTCATTGGGGGAACTATAAATACCGCCCGTACTAGGCGCTTGAAACCCTCAACTGGTTTTTGAGTTGTCCACGGACGCCCTCTCGTGGACATTTGTGGAACAACAGATGTTGCTTGCAGCCGGGATCCCCAAGGCATCCTTAGAAAGCTTCCCAGTGCAGCGTGGGAGGAGGGGGCCGCCATGAATCCGTTAGAGCCAAGGGCTGGACTCTGAAGGGGAGATGTAGATGAATGACTCAGATGTGGTTCTTGCCCTTCCTGGGCTCGAGGTTTAATTGAGGAAAGATTGGAACCCTCTGAGACACAGGAGGCAGAGGGAGCCATGGCCTTGACCCAGAGAAGATTTGAATGAGAATAGAAGGGGAAAAGGTGGCTACGCAGTGACTCACGCCTGTAATCCCAACACTTTGGAGGCTGAGGCGGGCGGATCACTTGAGATCAGGAGTTCGAGACCAGCCCGGCCAACATGGGGAAACCCCGTCTCTACTAAAAATACAAAAATTAGCCGGGCCTGGTGGCGGGTGCCTGTAGTCCCATGTACTCAGGAGGGTGAGGCAGGAGAACCGCTTGAACTGGGGAAGCGGAGGTTGCAGTGAGTTGAAATCCCACCACCGCACTCCAGGTTGGGAGGCAGAGCGAGACTCTGTCTGAAAAAATAAAAATAAATAAATAAATGGGGAGGAGGCATTCTAGGGGTGTGAGCTGAGGTTTGGAGGAGGGAACTGCATGCTGTTGGGGAAAAGCAATAAGGAGGAGAGGAATTGCAGGAGAGGAGCTGGGAAGGCAGGGCCCAGAATGCGAGGGGAGAGACAGAGACCTTCCTCTTTGGGAGGTGAAAGTCTTGTCACCCCCACTCCACCAGGCCTCCATTTGTTGCCCCAGCATTCTGCAATCTCGGGTACCCTGTGGAATCACTGTTCTGGCTGCCCTAGGCCCGCTCCACCTCCCCCTCCCTTAGAACCCCTTCCTACTTTGGTGATTTTTTGTGTGTTTCTTTAAGGGTGAGAGTGGGTTACCCGGACAGCTGGGTCCCCCTGGCAAACGAGGGACAGAGGGCAGAACGGGGCTCCCTGGAAACCAGGGGGAGCCTGGGTCCAAAGGCCAGCCGGTGAGTGAGCCCCAAAGAATACACGTGCCCACACACGCATGCAAACACTCACATCCACCTACATGTACAAACACATGCACACTCACACACACACACTAACACACTGACCGAGATGCCACCTCCTTGCTCTGTGACAAGGGATAAAATCTGGGTACCAGGTACCTTTCTGCCACCCCTCAACCAGGTGGTGGGGGAGGCTGAGGAAAGAGACCTGAGTGGTCCGTTCAGAATGAGGAGAGGATGATCACAACCAGAAGGTGGGCTCTGCTGACTCTCAGTCCAGTGCTCATTCTGTGCCTCGCTGCCTTCATCCCCGTCCCAGAGGCTACATTCAGCTCACCCCCCCTAGAAAAAGAAGGAAGAATGAACAGAGAATAAACAGGGCAAATAGAAAACACATAGCAAGCCATTTCAATACCCCAGTTAAAGCTGAGATTGTCAGAGTGGATGAAAAAGCAAGACCCAACTACATCTACTGCTACATGAAATCCACTTCAAATATAAAGATACAAGTAGGTTAAAGATAGATATAGAAAAAGACATACTGTGCTAACATTCATCCCAAACAGCTGGAGTAGCTATTTTAATATCAGATGAAACGGACTGCAGAGCAAAGACTACTAACAGTCATAAAGAGTGTATTTTCATAATGACAAAGAAGCCAACTTATCAAAATTGCGTAAGAATCATAAATGTTTATGCACCTAACAGTAGATCTTCAAAATAGTCAGGCAAAGACTGATAAAGCTACGAGGAGAAATAGAGAAAATCACAATTATACCCAAGGATTTCAATATATTTCTCTCCTAATGGGTAGAACAGAAGCAAATAGAAGATCAGTAAGGATGTCTTGAACTGTATTATCAACCAACGTGACCTAATTGACATTTATGGAACACCACATCCAATATCAGCAAGATACACATTCGTTGTAAGTTCATTCAGAACATTTACCAAGACACACTATTTTGAACCTTAAAATCAATCAATAAATTGTATTAATAAAATATTTTAGTAATATAAGCAATATAAATATTAAATAATTTACTTAATAGTATAAATAAATATTTTATCAATACAGTCTTTAAAAATTTTAAAGGATTCAAATCACACAAAGAATGTTCTCTTACCATAATGAAATTAAATTATAAATCAGTAACAGAGAAATCTGAAAAATCTCCAAATATTTGGAAACTAAGTAACAAATGTCTAAATGACCCATGGGTCAAAGAAGAAATCAAAAGGAAAGTTAGTATTTTGAATTGAATGAAAGTAAAAAACAGCATGTAAAAATTGGCGAAATGCTGTTGATATATAGGGAGATCTTTATAGTAATAACTTCTGTGTTAGAAAAGAAGAAAGGTCTCAAATAAATGGTCTCAGATTCCATCTTAAGAAACTGAGGTTTGGGGCTGGAGAAGGCAAATTTAAAACAAAGTAATCAGAAGGAAGGAAATAATGAAGATCAAAAATAAACCGAAAAAAGGAAAATCAAAAGTTAGCTTTTTGAGATCTGTAAAACTGATAAACCTCTTGCCAGACTAATCAGGAAACTAAAAAAAAAAAGAGAGAGAGAGAGAGAATACAGAAGTTACTAATATCAGATCAGGGATAGGGGAGCAATGTCACTACAGATATGACAGAAATTTAAAGGATAATAAGGGAATATTATAAACAACTTTATGCCAATAAATTTAAAGACTTGGATGAAATGGGCCCGGTGCAGTCGCTCATGCCTGTAATCTCAGCACTTTGGGAGGCCAAGGAGGTTGGATCACCAGGTCAAAGGATCGAGACCATCCTGGCCAACATGTGAAACCCCGTCTCTATTAAAAATATAAAAATTAGCTGGGCGTGGTGGCAGGTGCCTGTAGTCCCAGCTACTTGGGAGGCTGAGGCAGGAGAATCGCTTGAACCCTGGAGGCAGAGCTTGCAGTGAGCTGAGATCACGCCATTGCACTCCAGCCTGGGCAACAGAGCAAGACCCCGTCTCAAAAAAAAAAAAAAAAAGACTTAGATAGAATGGACAAATTCCTTGAAAGACAAAACTACCGGCCAGGTGCAGTGGCTCAAGCCTGTAATCCCAGCACTTTGGGAGGCCAAGGCGGGCGGATCACAAGGTCAGGAGATCGAGACCATCCTGGCTAACACGGTGAAACCCCGTCTCTACTAAAAATAGAAAAAACTAGCCGGGCGAGGTGGCGGGCGCCTGTAGTCCCAGCTACTCAGGAGGAGGCTGAGGCAGGAGAATGGCGTAAACCCCGGAGGCGGAGCTTGCAGTGAGCCGAGATCACGCCACTGCATTCCAGCCTGGGGGACAGAGCAAGACTCCGTCTCAAAAAAAAAAAAAAAAAAAAAAAAAAGAAAGACAAAACTACCAAAGGTCACACTCAAGAAGAGACTGATAACCTAAACTGCCTTATATCTATTAAAGAAATCGAATTTGTGGTTAGAGCTTCCCACAAAGAAAACTCTGGGCCCAGATGCCTTCACTGGTAGATGCTACTAAACATTTACAAAAGAAATAATAACGGCCAGGTGCGGTGGCTCACACCTGTAATCCCAGTACTTTGGGAGGCTGAGGTGGGCGGATCACGAGGTCAGCAGTTCGAGACCAGCCTGACCAATATGGTGAAACCCTGTCTCTACTACAATATGAAAAAAAAAAAAATTAGCTGGGTGTGGTGGTGCACACCTGTAATCCCAGTACTCAAGAGGCTGAGGCAGGAGAATCACTTGAACCTGGGAGATAGAGGTTGTAGTGAGCCAAGATCGCTCCATTGCACTCCAGCCTGGGCGACAGGGAGAGACTCCATCTCAAAAAAAGAAAAAAAAAGAAAGAAAAAAAGAAATAATACCAATTCTACATAACTATTCCAGAACATTGAAGAGGAGAAAAATAATTCCCAACTCTTTCCTTGAGGCTGATGTCAAAGTCAGACAAAGACATTACAAGAAAAAGAAACAATAGACCAATATGCCTCATACATATAGCTACCAGAGTTCTCAATAAAATTTTAGTTAGACGAACCTAAGAATATATAAAGATAATACATCAAGACCAAGTGGGGTTTATCTTAGAAACACAAGGATAGTATAACATTTGAAAATAAATCAATATAATTCACTATATTAACAAACTCAAAAAGAAACCCCATTTGATCATCTCAGTAGTTGCAGGAAATGCATTTGACAAAAATCTAACTCCACTTCTGATAAAAACTCTCAATAGACTAGGTATAGAAGTTCCTCAACTTGATAAAGGACATCCATGAAAAACCTAGTCAACATCATACTTGATAGTGATTGACTGAATGCTTTTTTCCAAGGAGCAGAGCAGAAACAAGTCAAGGATATCTGTCCTTACCACTTCTTTTCAACATTGTACTGGCAATTCTTGCCAGGGCAATAAGGCAAGAAAAACAAATAAGAGGCATTCATATCAAAAAGGAAGAATTAAAACGTTTCATTTGTAGAAGAAATGATTGTCTACGTAGAATAATCATTGGTATCTACAATAAAGCTACTAGAATAAGTGAATTTAACAAAATCACAGGACACCTGATCAATATGCACAAATGAATTGTGATTGTATAAACTAAGCAATATGCATAAATGAATTGCATTTCTATACACTAATCAATGTGCACAAATGAATTGCATTTCTGTACACTAGCAACAAATGATAAGAAATGGAAATCTAAAAAGCAATACTATTTATAATAGCATAAAAACATGACATACTTAGAGATACATCTGACAACTATATATGTACACTGAGAACTATAGAACACTGGCAAGAGAAATTGAGGAAGACTTAAATAAATGGAGATATATACTGTGGGCATATGTCAAAAGACTCAATATTAAGATATCACATTTATTCAAATTGGTGTATAGATTCAACACAATTCCAATCTAAAACTTATCAGGTTTTCATGTAGAAAATGACAAGCTGATCCTAATATACATATGAAATACAAAGGACCTAGAATAACTGAAACAACATTGGAAAAGAAGAGCAAAGTTGGCGGACTAATGGCACTTGATTTCAAGACTTACTACAAATCTGCAGTCATCACGAAACTGTGGTATTGCCATAAATGAACTAATAGATCAAAGGAACAGAATAAAAGGCCCAGACATATACCATACATACATGAACAACTGTTTTGTTTTGTTTTGTTTTTTGAGATGGAGTTTCACTCTTGTTGCCCAAGCTAGAGTGCAATGGCACGATCTTGGCTCACTGCAACCTTCGCCTCTGGGTCCAAGCGATTCTCCTGCTTCAGCCTCCCAAGTAGCTGGGATTACAGGCAGGTACCACCACACCCAGCTAATTTTGTATTTTTAGTAGAAACAGAGTTTCTCTATGTTAGTCAGGCTGGTCTCGAATTTCCGACCTCAGGTGATCCACCCACCTCGGCCTCCCAAAGTGCTGGGATTACAGGCATCAGCCACCACGCCCAGCCTTGACAACTGATTTTTAACAAAAGCGCAAAGATGATTCAGCAAGTACAAAATAGTCTTTCCTAACAAATGGTGCCAGACAAGTGATGCCTCATAACATGTACAAAAATTAACTCAACCTGGATCATACATCTAAATGTAAAACTGAAAATTAAAACACTTCTAGAACATAGAAGGACATCTTCAAGAACTTGATAAAACAAAGATTTCTTAGATATGATACCAAAAACATGACCCATAAAAGAAAATGTGATAAATCAGACTTCAACAACATTTAAAACTTTTTCTCTTCAAAGGACACTATTAAAAGAATGAAAAGACAAGTCACATACTGGGAGAAAATATTTCTGAATCATATATCTGATTAAGGATTTGTATCCAGAACCTATAAAGAACTCTCAAAACTCAATAATAAGAATAAGCAGCCCAATTTTTAAAAACGGGCAGAAGATTTGAATAGACACTTCAAAAAAAGTATACTGATAGCAAATAAGCACATGAGAAAAAGATTAATATCATTAGTCATTAGACAAATGCTCATTCAAACCGCAGTAAGATGCTACGGCACACCTATTAGAATAGTGAAGAGTTTTAAAAGACTAACCATACCAAGTGTTGGCAAAGACGTGGAGCAACTGAAACTTTCACACTCTGATAATGGGAATTTAAAGTGGTACAATCACTATGGAATCAGTTGGGCCGCTTCTTTGAAAGTTAAGCATATCCTTACTGTGTAATCCAATCATTCCACTCATATATATTTACCCTACATAAATAAGGACATTCGGCCACACAAAGAGTATACTTGAAGGGGCTTAGCAGCGTTATTTATAATAGCCCCAAATTGGAAAAAACCTCAAATGTGTATCAGCAGGTGAATAGATAAAGTGTGGTATATTTATACATACAATTCATCAGTAAATGGATCAACTATTAATATATGCAACAACATAGATGATTCTCAGAATAATTAGGCTGAGTGAAAGACCTCAGATAAAAAATAGTATAGACTGTGCGGTTTCATTTATATAAAATTATAGAAAATGCAAACTAATCTGCATGGAAAGAAAATAGATCAGTGGTTCTTGGAGATGGGAGGGTAGGCAGGAAAGAAAGATTATAAAAGGGTGTGAGGAAACTTTGGGGCTATGGGATGTTATTGTCTTGGCTGTGACAATTATAAGCGTGTATACAGAATGTCAAAAAAAAATCAGATTATACAATTTAAATAGTACAGTTATCATCTTCAGTTTCACTTTAGTAAGACTGTTTTTAAAATTACCCCTTCTTTGCACCTGATGAGTGTATAGGAGACAGCCATCAGAGTGCAAAAATGAACAGTTAGGACATCTCGCAACTGGTTCTGTGAAGTATTATCCTGATACCCCAACCAGAAAAAGGTGTCACAAGAAAGAAATCAACAGACAAATATGCCTTATGAATACAGATACAAAAATCTTTAATGAAATACTAAGAAAGCCAAATTCAGCAATATGCCTAAAGGATTCTACACCATGACAAAGTGAGATTTATCCTAGAAATGCAAAGCTGGTTCAACTGTTGGAAATCAATGTAATACACTATTAATAAAATAAAGGACAAATATTATACAGTCATCTCAATAGATGCAGAAAAAGCATTTGACAAAATCCAACACCCTTTCGTGATAAAAAAACACAACAATCTAGGAACAGGAGGGAGCATCCTTAACCTGATGAGGAATATCTATGAAAATCCCACAGGTATCATCATATTTAATGGTAGAGGACTGAACACTTCCCCCAAGATCAGGAACAAGCCAAGGATGTCCACTGTTACCACTTCTATTCAACATTGTACTGAACAAAGTGATTAGAACTAATAAACCAAAGTTTGCAGGATATAAGATCAATACACAAAAAATGTTGTTTACATATATAACATACAAACATCAATTATATTTCTATACACTAGCAATGAACAATTCAAAAATGAAATTAATAAAATATTTCCATTTATAATGGCATCAAAGAGAATGAAATAGGAATAAATCTAACAAAAGAAGTGAAAGAAGGTGGGCATGGTGGCATGTGCCTATAGTCCCGGCTACTCAGGAGGCTGAGATGGGAGGATCTCTTGAGCCCAGCAGTTCAAGTCCAGCCTGGGCAACAGTTCAAGACCCCATCTTAAAAAAAAAAAAAAAGTGCAAGACATGTTCACTGAAAAATTCAAAATGTTGATGAAATAAAAGAAAACCCAAATAAATGCAAAGACATCCCATATTCATAGATCAGAAGACTTAGTATGGTTAAGATGGCTGTACTTACCACAGACGGAGCTACAGATTAAATATAATCCCTATCAAAATCCAAGCTGACTTTTTCACAAAATCTGACAAATTGATCCTAAAATTCATATGGAAATGCAAGTGGCCCAGAATACCCAAATGTTGATCTTTAAAGAAGATCAAAGTTGGACAACTCACACTTCCCAATTTCAAAACTTATTACCAAAGTATAGTAATCAAGACAGGAATAAAACCTCACATTTCTGTCCATTGTTTTTAACAAGAGTGGTGGGGCAATTGAATGGGAAAAGAATTTTTTTTCAGTAAACAGTGCTGAGACGATCACACAGTCACATATCACATACCAAAGAAGTAAGTTGGACCTCACACCACAGGCAAAAATTAACTAAAAATGAATTACAGACCAATGTAAAGGCTAAAACTGTACAACTATTAGAAAACATAAAAACACATTTTTATAAACTTGTGTTAGGTAATAGTTTCTTAGCTATGACACCAAAAGCACAAGCAACAAAAGCAAAGTACATAGATTGGATTTCATCAAAATCAAAAACCTTTGTGCTTCAAAAGGCACCATCAAGAAAGTGAAAAAACTCACAGTAGGGGAGAAAGTATTTACAAATCATATATCTGATAAGGAACATGTATTTCTAATATATAAAGAACCCTTAAACTCAAGAATAAAAAGACAATCCAAATTTAAAATGGACAAAGTATTCAAGTAGACATTTTTTTTCCAAAGGAGATACACAAATATCCAGTAAGCATTTATAAGACAAATCAAAGCCACCAAGAGAAGCACCAATAGCTCAATTAAGCTATTATCTTTTAAAAATGAACAGGTAGAATTTAGATTAAATGAGACCCTCTCGAAGCCTGACCCCTCAGCCTACCTCCTTCAGCACTGGGTCTTGACCTGCCTGGTCTCATTGCATCCTTCCAGCCCCTTTGGGAGGGAGATGACCTAGTATCCTATTTTACAGATGAGGAAACTGAGGCTCAGGAAAGGGAGGTGACTTGCTCCTGATCTTATAATACAAGGGCTAGGAGGTTCTAACTGATGGCTTTCTGCTCATGAGCTTGAAGGCCAAGTCCCAAGAATGTGCAAGAATGGCAGGCTCCTCTGTCCCCAGGGGGCCCCAGCCCTCCCTTCTTGGCTCAGGCCCCAGCATCTCCCCTTGCCAATGGCTCTCTTAACCCTTTGCAAGTTTGGGAGCAGAGGTCAGGAGAGGAGGCCAAAGGTTCCTGAAGTTGTTCACACTGGGTTTGAATCTAGCGCAGTCCACAACATGGTGTCTGTGTGACTTTCAGCAAGTTCCTGCCCTCTCTGAGCCTGTTTCCTCATCTGTGAACAGGGGATATGGTGTGTCCCTGGGTTGATGTGGGAGCATGGAAGTGTGTGGGTACAGGCAAAACATGCAGCACATAACAGGCCCTCAGCGAACTGGGTTATTTTTAGGGGATCCTTCCTTAACAGAGCTTTTCAGGGCCGTGGGAGGAGGCTGCGGGTCCTGTTATTCTGTCCCTTGAAGACCTGGGACAGGAGCTCCTGAGTGTGGCAGAGCCTCCCCTGTGGAACCCCTGAGCTGGGCTCTGCTTTCTCATCTGACGGATCACAGGCTCCCCTTGGAGCACAGGTGGACTGGCAGCTATTCTGTGGGCTGTTCACACTCACTTGATTGCCTCACAGAGGAGTCACCAATATCCCTGGAGAGGCTGGGAGGGAAAAGGCAGGCCCTGAGGCCCTGGGTGGCTGGCGGGACACGCTCACCATGACCTCACTTGCTCCATCACTTCTTGTTCTCCCCGCAGGGCGACTCTGGCGAGATGGGCTTCCCAGGAATGGCAGGTCTCTTCGGACCTAAGGTACGGATTCCCACTGCTCACTGTTCCTCTGGGGTCCTATCCATCCACCCCATTCATTCATTTATTCATTCAACAAGTATTTATGGAGCACTGAAAACATTGGCTGGGACACAACCAGAGTCAGGCACGAACACCCTCATCCCCCAGTACTCCAGCAGGTCTAGGTTCCAAGCCCAGTTACACGATTACCTGCTCTGTGCCTTGTGCAAGTCACTTAGTCTCTCTAAGCCTTGGTTTCCTCATCTGTAAAATGGGAGCAATGACAGTAGAAGACTTGCAAAAATAAAGACCAGAGGCATATGCCGCACAGCACCGAGCCAGCACACTGCTGGTACCTGCTGAATAATTGTAGGTGTTTCTTACTCCTTTTGGGGCCTCTCACGTAAGGCCTCTCTTGACAGGGAGGGCAGAGGTTGGCAGACCCTAGGAGTGAGGGAGCTGTGGGGGCCCTTTACCCAGCGGCTGCCAAGTACAGACAGCCCTTTCTCCGCTTCCCACAGGGCCCCCCTGGAGACATCGGCTTCAAAGGCATCCAGGGTCCTCGGGGGCCACCCGGTTTGATGGTGAGTCCCCTTCCTGCTGTCGCAGCAGAGATGATTGTTCTAGGCCCAATCTTCATCCTCCTCGATTCTTGAGTCCTCTCTGCCCACAGGCTTGGTTCCCACCTTCACTCCTGCCATTCCCGCCAGCTTGGCCCCCATCCTTCCCTCCTTCCACTCTTGAAGCCCACCCCTAGGCATACAGGAGGGGCTCAGGAGATGCATGGCCTGGTCTCCCTTCCACTCCCTTGCGATGCTCGGGCCGCTCTCCACACGCTTCCCGGTGTCTGTTCCCCGGGCCCTGGAACAAGGACACATGAGCCTTTCTGTCTCCTTTAGGGAAAGGAAGGCATCATCGGGCCCCTCGGAATCCTGGGACCTTCGGGACTCCCGGTATGTGCAGGGGTTGGGCAGGAAGACTCCTGGCTCCGGATTGACTGTGTGACTCAGTGCCAGTCTGAGTTTCAGTTTCCCCATCTGGAAATGGGGCTTCCCCTCTGGTCCCTGTCTCACTGGGCCGTGGTTTGTTGCAGGGTCCGAAGGGTGACAAAGGCAGCCGTGGGGACTGGGTAAGTGGATGGGCTGGGGCTGAGGGGCGCAGCACTGCAGGGGTGGGGGAGGGGTGAGCTACCAGGGTGGGGCCATGGCTCAGCCAGGCTCCCTAACTCTCTCCCCTGCTTCTGTCTCCCTCCAGGGATTGCAAGGTCCGAGGGTGAGTGGGCTGGGCATGAGGGCTGTGGGGTAGGGCACGGGGCGGGCAGCCTGCGTTCTCCTCCCGGTGGCACATTCTCTCCCTCCGGACCTCCGTCATCCCGTCTGTGCCAGAGGAACAATTGTCCCAGGGGCCCAGGTCTGCTTGAGGAGGGACTGGGATGGGGAGAGATGAAGACCCTGTGGACCAGGCCTCACTCCTCTTCTCTTGTTCCCCCAGGGTCCTCCCGGCCCCAGAGGGCGGCCCGGCCCCCCGGTAGGTAACTGAGTGCTGGGTGCATCTTGGACTCCTGGGGTGTTCCTTTGAAGGTGACTCAAGGCTTCACCAGCAGACTAAGCCTTGATCCTGAACCTCACAGGGTTCACATGCTTCTTGTAGCCCACAGACTCCTAGGAGAGTATAGGACATCCCCCAAACATTCACTTTTGCCTACGTGGGGTAATGCCTAGGGGCCAGGCCTCCAGAAAAGCATTGACCAGCCCAGTGGGGCTCACCAGGCCTCTGGGAGAGCAGAGGCCAGCTTGGCAGGTCCTGCATGCTTTGATGGCCTCCCCAGTCTCCTGACACACTTCCAGATTGCAGCACACTGTCCCTGTCATTTGACTGACCCACTGTCTTCTTTTGCAGGGTCCTCCAGGGGGTCCTATCCAATTGGTAAGTTGGAAACATTCTCTTTTGCCTACTTGGGGTAAGGCCTGAGGGGTTCGGGGGAAGAGGTCGCTGGCCCTCTCTGGCCCTGGTGGCTAGAGCCCTAAGCTGGGTGTAGCGATGCCCAGGTCCTTTTGTCACTTCATACTGGAGACTTGGACTTGGAAGCAACAGAAAGAGCCCTGGGCCAGGAGGCAGGAAACCTAAGTTTTTGACGTGCCCCTGACTGAATCTGGGAAGATGCTCCAGCCACTGGGTTCATGGCCCTACCTGTGTACTCCGTACAGGTAGGCTGATTGCAAGGGTCCGTACATCTCAGATTGTGAATCCGAAGAGAGTTGGGGCCAGGCATGGTGGCTCATGCCGGTAATCCCAGCACTTTGAGAGGCCGAGACGAGCAGATCACCTGAGGTCAGGAGTTCGAGATCAGCCTGGCCAACATGGTGAAACCCCATCTCTACTAAAAATACATAATTAGTCAGGCATGGTGGGTGGCACCTGTAATCCCAGCTATAGGAGAGGCTGAAGCAGGAGAATCGCTTGAACCCAGGAGGAGGAGGAGGCTGTAGTGACTCAAGATCGAGCCACTGCACTCCAGCCTGGGCAACAGACCAAAACTCCATCTCAAAAAGAAACAAAAAACAAAAAAACAAAGAGAGTCGGGCCAGGGGGTAGATTGAGGCCCCTTCGTTCCTCCCTGGTGGCCACTGTGGCACTGTCTGAGAGCATGACACCTCCCAAGCCCTGTGACAAGTCCATCCACATTTTACTATTGCATGGTAGCTAGACGACTATTACCATCAGGCCCCGAGAGCGTCCCAGGGCATGGCCTCGAGGAAAGACTGAATGGGCCAGGAGCCCTTGAGCCATGTGTCACTCAGAAGCTCTGCTCTCCTCATGCCTGCTCTCACTGCCCCTCCCTCTGCACCATCCTGAAAGACAGAGTGACAGCCCTGGCCTCTCCTCTGCAGCCTTCCCTTGTCCTTCTCATCAGTAAGAAAGGCAAGGAAAGGAAAGTGAAAAGATCCAGGAAAAACAGAAAATTAGAGGATTTTGCATTTATTTTTTTTGAATAATCACTACTAATACTGATTGAGTGCTTGCTCAATGCCAGACACCATTAGAAGTGCTTTTTCTTTTTTGAGACACAGTCTTGATGTGTCACCCAGGCGGGAGTGCAGTGGCATGATCTCGTCTCACTGCAACCTCCTCCTCCCGGGTTCAAGCAATTCTCCTGCCTCAACCTCTCCTACAGCTAGGATTATAGGCACGCACCACCACGCCCTGCTAACTTTTGTATTTTGGTAGAGACTGGGTTTCACCATGTTGGCCAGGCTGGTCTTGAACTCCTGACCTCAAGCCATCTGCCCACCTCGGCCTCCCAAAGTGCTGGGATTACAGGCATGAGCCACCGTGCCCGGGTTACAGGTGCTTTTCATGTATTCACTCATTTGTTCCTTTCAGCAGTTCTTGTGAAGGAGTTTTATTATCAGGTCCATTTTCAAGATGAAAGAACTGAGGAAAGGAGTTAAGTAGCTCTCCCCAGATTACGCAGTTAGTAAGTGTCAGGTCTGGGATGTGACCCTGAGGAGTAGCTCCAGAGTCCCCGGTTCTGGACCCCAGGCCTGGGCTTGTGCTGTTTTCATGGCAAGACCATAGCTACGTCTCTGCCAAGCCTGGTGGTGGGGCCAATTGGGGGTGCAAAGTTATATTAGACCATTATAGTGCGAGCCAAAGGAGAAACATGGGGACTGGGGGCATAGCAAAAGGGGCCTCCCTCTTCTTAGCCTGGAGTCAGAAGCTTCGGGAGAGGCTTCCCATCACAACTGACATCTGTAGGATGAGTCTAGGGCAGGTTTTCTGAGACATGGTGCAACTGACATTTGCATAATTCTTTGCTGTGAGTGACTGTCCTGGAGGATGTTTAGCAGAATTCATGGCCTCTAACCATGAGATGCAAGTAGTACCCCCTCCCCCAGCTTGAACAACCAAACTGTCTCCAGATATTGCCAAATATCCCCTGGGGGGTCATCATGGCCGTTCCTTGAGAACCACTGGTAGAGGAGATAGCCAGATGGTGCATTGAAGGGAGGGAGAAGTCCTCCAGGCAATGAGAACAGCATGTGCAAAGACCCCATGGCCAGAGCATGGTATTTAGGAACTTAGAAGTACTGTAGTGCGGCTGGTGCCAGAGCACGTATGAGGGAGAGGAAAGAGACATACATGGCTCAAGGCCACAGTGTTCAAACTGGGTCTTATAACCATGTTGAGGAGTTTGAACTTAATCTTGAGAGCAATGGGGAGCTGTTAGTATGTGGGGAAAGGGAATGGCAGGGTCAGCTTTGACTATCTGCAAAAAGAGGAGAGACCAAGAGTTCTGAAGAGGACATATGACTTGGCTAAGGTCCTGCAGGGAATGTGGCCCTGGGGCTCCCGCCTGATGGGTGTGGAGAACCCTGGGGGGCCACGATGCATACCCTGTCTTTTCCCTGCCCAGCAACAAGATGATCTTGGGGTAGCTTTCCAGACGTGGATGGACACCAGTGGAGCACTCAGACCAGAGGTATCTCCAGGGGCTCTCCCCCCATGGGATCCCTTCCTGGGAGAAACAGAAATAGATAATGGCCCCACGTGTGGTCAGTGCCCTCCACGTGGCCTGCATGGAGCATTTCAGAGTCCTGGTCTTGGTGGCATCTCACATCCACAAATGGGGGTTGGTACTGAGGCTCAGAGTGGGCAGTGAGTCCAAGGTCCCATGGCCAGTGCAGGCAGAGCAAGGCCAGAAAGAGGCCCTGAGCCCTTGAGCTTTCCCCGGAGGCCTCTCAGAGTCTCCGAGTTGTTGCTGGCTGGAGTCAGGCAGAGAAGCTTGCCCACAGCCCACAGCAGCTTCCCAGGGCTCACCCCCACGTTTCTTCAGAAGCAAGCAGCTCATGGTTAGCCCATGGGGCTCTGCTAAGACCCTGGCCTGTGGTCAGCTCAGCTCCAAGACTCCAGGCTGAGAAGGGACTCCTATGTCCTCTAGTCCAGCCTTGGTCTGGAGCCCCCTTTGCGGCCTTGCCTTCTCCACATGATGAGGAACTTGCCCCCAGCTCAGACCGCCTACGAACATTTCTGTTTGTTCCTTGTGCTGGATGCTGAGACAGATGGATGGCCAGTCACAGCCTTGACTTTCAGAGGGCTCACAGTCTAGGGTGGAGGACAGCGTGGATGAGCCCCTTACCATCTATCTGGGGAGGTCCACTCTTTCCTGTGGAAAGAGAGGGGGACGCCCAGGATCCAGTGCGCTGGAGAAGGGAAGCATTTCCTTCCATCTCTAGAGGCCAGTGATGCTGCACAGGAGAGCACTGACCTGCAACATCCTTAACAAGATGAAGGAAAGGGGCTCCATTTATCAAGCATCTCCTACCCACTCTGCACTGGCGGTAGAATAGAGGCTTATTTCTCATGCACATAAAAGTTAATTGGCGTGTTGATGAGAGACCTCGGCTACCTGCCAGGGGCTCTGCCCTCTTCCTCTCCCACTCATGGCCCCCAAGGTCACTCCACACCAGGGGGAGGCACCACCAGGGAAAAAGAGAGTAGAGAATTGTGCAGGAGGGTCTCTGGGCCAGACCTCTATGGGGCTGGCATCACTCCACTTCCATCCCGTTGGCTAGAGTACAAATAAGACTGGAGATGTCGTCTGTCCAGGCAGAAGAAATGGATTGGGTGAGCGGCTGCTGGTTTCTGACACATGTCCACACATGCGTGCACACACATGCACACACACACACGTGACCTCTGCCACCCCCAGTGGAAGAAGGGTTTATTTAGCTCTGATTTGTAGCTCTGGAAGCTGAGGCTTAAGGGAGAATTCTGGCCAGGGTAACCCTGAATGGCCGGCTCTTTAGCATCCGTTGTCCACTCCTGCCCCCTAGTGGAGAACTGCTCCTTCTCTGAGCTGAAGTCCTCCCAGCGCTTGTGCCTGCTGGCCCCAGTCCTGTCTCCTGGTGCCTCACAGAGACCCTGGCTCCCACCCTAGGGGAGCCCAGTGGGGGCTGTGTGCCCCCCAAGTCAGCTCCCCCCAGCACCTCACCTTCCTCCACAGATAGAGATTGGGGGCCGCTTTGCAGATAGAGATTGGGGGCCGCTGCCGAGTGTTCCATGCACCCTCGCCTGCCTTATTCACAGGGCTCTGCCTGTCCCGTATCAGAGAACATGGTCTGACCCTGAGCTCTTTTCAAGCCTCTGAGCCATCGTGATAGCCCCTCCTCCTGCACTTTGTCCCTGGCCCATTTTCTTATCTGCAAAATAGAGAGAAGCCCAACCCCTGCTCTAGCCATGACCGTGGAACCGAGATATCTCCCAGGTCATGAGAACCTGGGGCTGTGGAGGCTTGGACCCCGGGCTGGACCAGGACCCTAAGGTCCCAGTGGCCACCCTCTCCTCATGACAGGGTTACAGCTATCCAGACCGGCTGGTGCTTGACCAGGGAGGAGAGATCTTTAAAACCTTACACTACCTCAGCAACCTCATCCAGAGCATTAAGACGCCCCTGGGCACCAAAGAGAACCCCGCCCGGGTCTGCAGGGACCTCATGGACTGTGAGCAGAAGATGGTGGATGGTGAGAAAGCTTCCTGCCGGGGGTGGGAGCAACTGGCGTCGGGGAGCTCGGGCAGGTGGAGTATTTGATTTCCGCCTCATTCTGGCTGAGTTTTTGTCCTCGGTGAGACAGACACACTGGCAGTCATTTATTCACTCGACAGTCACAGAGCCTCACAATATACCAAACTTTGTGCTTCCTGGGGTGGGGGGAATACAGAGGAGTGGTCCCACCCTTCCAGAGCCCCCAGATCCACATGCTGGGAATGACCATTTCAGTGCAAAGAGACAAGAGCTCTGGCAGAAAAAGCCCCTGAGGCTATAAGAGTCCTCACCCCCAGGCCCATCCTGTCACAGGCTCCTGGGCGAGCCAGGATTTCCCCCTTTCTGAGCATGAGGACTCTCCTCTCTCATGTGTGAGCTGATGTGCTGTGAAGGACAATCTGAGCCAGACAGACCTGAGTTCCAATGTCAGTCCTGCCTCAAACTGGGTCTGTGAGCTGGGGTAAGCCATGGCCGCCCTTACCTCCTCTGTACAAGCGGCTGGGTCTAGATGGCCGGTTGTTCCACTCTTGAGCTGCAAAGCCTTTGGCTTCCTGAGAAGGCCAGTGGGGAGCCATATGTGAGCAGCAGCGCTGCCCGATGGGGTGGGAGCCCTGACTCCTACCCTCCCCTGGCCGGCCCTAGGAGGAGCCCTAGGCCTGAAGAATCCATTCGACTAGATGATCCCCAGTCCCTTGTGCAAGTGGCCCAGCCTCTCTCAATGTCAGTTGTCTCCTCTGTAAAATGGATACCTCCCAGTAGCAACATAGGCAACAAGTACTTAGCCCTATGACCCCCTTCTTGGGGCTCTGCCAGCTCTGAGCTCTGCCCAGAAGGTTTCCTTCGATCTCTTGGTTGGAGGAATCCCTTTTCTGCCCACCCACCCTGACTTCATGCTCACCTGGGGCTCGGCAGGTCACAAGATGCAGGGTCCATCTACAGAACCAAGGTCTGGGCTCATCCCCAGATACGTACATCACCTCCATCCCACACTGCCTGCAGGTACCTACTGGGTGGATCCAAACCTTGGCTGCTCATCCGACACCATCGAAGTCTCCTGCAACTTCACGCATGGTGGACAGACGTGTCTCAAACCCATCACGGCCTCCAAGGTACCCATCAGCTCTCGCACTGCCCCTCAGGCTGTCTCTCTCTATCCCCAGCCTGCCCTGGCCACAACCAACCCAGGTTCTGTTCCGAGCTGTGCCTGTCTTACTGCATGCCCTTGGGAAAGTTTTCTCCTCCTTCCGAGACTCAGTTTCCTTATCTATAAATTGGGAGTGAGTCAGACTAATCTGTGGTTTCCAAACCCTTTCGAGTCATATGATGCTGATGATTCTTTCTTCAAATAGAATCTTCTGCCTAATCTCTAAAGCAGAGCAGTTGGCCAAGCTGGCCTGGCTTGGGGAACCATGAATCATACTCGTGAAATAAAAGAGAAAACTAGCATGATGTTCAGCTGAAGCATGTTGCATGAATTGTGTATGCAGATACTTAACTCATGTTCAGTGCCTGCATGCCACGTGCCTGTTTCTGGGCTGAGCATTTTAGGTGGTAGAGGGTCACTGAACAACACACCAAGGCAGGTGGCACATGGGACCTGACAGCTCCCTCACGCAGGGGTCCTCAGTGGATTGTGGGTCTGTAGTTCCACTAAGCCTTCTGAATTTGGGGGCAATTTATGCCACAGTGAGAAGCTGCTCTGGCTTCAGGGGAAAGGAATCCTCCCATTTCATCAGCCACACGCCCTGGGAGATGCCTTGTGCTGACTGGGTCAGACTGGCAGTTTGAGAATCTCTAGGAGAGGCAGCCAGCCAGTTGCCAGGTCTTTGCTGGGTCCCTATCATGTGCCAGGCCCTCAGCCAGGACAGGAAAGTCAGACTCGAAACTGCCCATTCGGCCAGAGCTCACTGTCCAGCAGGGACTTGGTGGCCTCCACAGGCTCTCTTCCCTGGTGACTCGAAGGTTTTGGGGTCATGCAGCAAACCTGCCTAGCAGAGGGATGAGGCTGGAGTTGGCGCCTGGGTTGGCAGCATGAATGCCCGACTGGGTCACCTTCCCCATCAGAAACAATGGTAGTGAGAGGCCCTGGCTCTGTGTGGGAAAGCGCTGAAGCCGTAAATCCTGCCCTGTTGTTTGTTCTCAGGTCTGCCATTTCCGGCAGCACCCCACCCCACCTCACAGGGGTCTTGGGACTTAGGAAGGGTCTAGAAAGCACCTCTTATTTCCTCTGCACTCCATGAGCCTCTCAGTCTTGGGCAAAACCCTCTCCCTCGCTGAGCCCCTGGATCCTGGCTCAGCCCAAAGACCCCCGATACAGTAGGGGAGTGGATCAGATGACATCAAGACCTTTGAAGCTCTGGCTCTGGACTCAGGCAGGCCCTTCCCGCTTACACAGCCAAGAACCTGTGAGACCAGCTCACGCAGACCTTAGTTTCCCTGTCTATCAAGGGGGCACACGTCTGGGAGCATATCAGGAAATGCTTGCCCGGAAGGGGCCTATCCCTGTTCCCTCGTTAGAGAAGCGGGGAACTCTTGGTGTGTGTGTTGCGGGGGGCGGGCAGTCTGAGCCGCTCACTGCCGTTGCTTCTCTGCAGGTCGAGTTTGCCATCAGCCGGGTCCAGATGAATTTCCTGCACCTGCTAAGCTCTGAGGTGACCCAGCATATCACCATCCACTGCCTTAACATGACTGTGTGGCAGGAGGGCACTGGGCAGACCCCAGCCAAGCAGGCCGTGCGCTTCCGGGCCTGGAACGGACAGATTTTTGAAGCTGGGGGTCAGTTCCGGCCCGAGGTGTCCATGGATGGCTGCAAGGTAACTCTCAGAGCCCCTCCTAGACCCCTCATGTGGGGACAACTGGAAAAACACCTGTTTGGAAAAATGTGTTTCTCTTATAAGATCATATCTAACATTTTATACTATAATATATTAATGTGATAGATATAATTTTATCTTTGTGTAATATAACAGTTTTCTAAAACCGTTTTTATTCACTTTCCTCTCTGGGAAGCTCTGACGGGAGGTCTGGGCTGGTAAAAATCCTTCGGGCTGGTAGATGTTATGCTTACTTGCAAGGCTCTTTCAAAGAAGATATGTTTCTTCTCCCTGCTCCCACCCTAGTCAGGCTAATTTCTTCTCAATGTATGTTTTGGTCATTTTCAAATGCCCTGAACAGGGTGGGTTGTCAGGGGAAGGGAAGACAGAAAGTTGAGAGGAGACAAAAATCAGTTTTATAGGACTAAACAAAACTAATAATACTACACAGTGTTCATGAGGATGTGGGGAAACCAACAATCCTGCATGAAGCTATTGGAAAAAAATAAATTGGTAGAGGCTTTCTGGATAGCAGCTCTAATATATATCCAAAGCCTTAGAAATGTACTTATTTTGGGGGGAGCTAAGCTATGAAGACACAAAGGCATAAGAATGGTACAACAGAATTTGGGGACTTGGGGAAAAGGGTGGGAGAGGGGTGAGGGATAAAAGACTACACATTGGGTACCGTGTACACTGAAGACCTTATTCATGTAACCAAACACCACCTGTTCCCCAAAAACTTATTGAAGAAATAAATTTATATATATATATATGAGATGTACTTGTTTTTTGGTCTAGCAATTTTAGAACAATCCTTCTGGAATTTGTTCTAGGGAAATAATTAAGAATGTGCACAAAGGTTTAGTTACAGTGATGTTCATGACAGCGTTACTTATAAGAATAAAAAAAGTGGAAGCAATCTAAATGTGCCATATAGGTCATTGCTACAGTGAAATATGGTATAGCCGTTAAAAATTGT
Organism: Theropithecus gelada; assembly: GCF_003255815.1. Taxonomy (NCBI): domain Eukaryota; kingdom Metazoa; phylum Chordata; class Mammalia; order Primates; family Cercopithecidae; genus Theropithecus; species Theropithecus gelada. The sequence goes on along the minus strand of NC_037683.1, from coordinate 26,809,776 downwards.
GAGGAAAGATGGAAGGAAAAATGCTCATGATGTATGATGAGAACCACAATGGATGTACGTGTGCACTTTTCCTTCCGCTTTCAGGTCCAAGACGGCCGCTGGCATCAGACACTCTTCACCTTCCGGACCCAAGACCCCCAACAGCTGCCCATCGTCAGTGTGGACAACCTCCCTCCTGCCTCATCAGGGAAGCAGTACCGCCTGGAAGTTGGACCTGCGTGCTTCCTCTGACCTCTGACCTCTTGGCCCCTCTAGGCCTCATGGAGGAGGGAAGAGGAAGAGGCAAGGGGAGAGTACTGAGGGGCAGATAGCTCCAGGAGAGGCAGCTCCCCTGCCCAAGAGTCCTTGGGCAGACCCTAGCTGTTGTCTGCCCGGTAGAAGTGGGTGGGGGTAGGAGGGGATAGGGTATCCTTGGGAACAATGGATCCCAACTTAGCCCCAAAGACCAACCAAAGAGCCAGCCAGAGCAAGCTGGACCTGCAACCCGCCTGAGCCCCATGGCCTCTCAGCTCTGCGGCCACCCCCTTCCCTCCCCAGCTTCCTGCCCAAAGAGCCCCACATTCAAGCCAACTTGAGGGAAGGGGGCATCTCGTCAGCTGGTCCCTGCTAGGGAGCTATTGATGTGCAATATTAGAAAGGAGACATGAAAAAAGGAGAAAAGGAAAGACAGAAGTATATATATATATTATTTAAACAAACAAAAAGAAGGTGCGTTACTATTTTTTTTTCACCCGGGAAAGAGGTGAGAGGATGGGAAGGAGCAGCCAGGTGTGGGAAGCGGTGAGATCCTCGGGCTGGGGGTGCCCATGTTTGCTACCTCCCACTGTGAAATCGCTGGTGCTCGCAATTGTCTCTCATAGTGTATGTGATTTTTTTTAAGGAAAAAAAAAAAACCCTATTTAAGATTCTGAAGGTGCTACCATTATTTTGCCACAGACTTTGGAGAAACTTTTGGATGTAGCGTATCATCCGCATCTCTCTCTCTCCTCCAAATGACAAAGTTTGGGGAATTTTTCAATTTTCTTAGCATCGCCCTTGTGCTCATCAGGTAATCTGCTAAGGAGGAAAAACGAAAAGAAAAAAGGAAAAAAAAAAAAAGCAAAAACAAAACAAAACAAAAAAACCCTACCAGAAACCAGAAGTAGAGAGATTTACCTTATAACTTATGGACTTTGAAATGTCTGTCCATTTAAGGCAGCAGGGAGGCCTGGGTGTGAAGCATGTTGGCTTGGCCCTTCACGGTCCTGGAGGGAGGTGAGGCTGGCCTTGGAAAGCGTGCCCTGGAGAGGTCTTGGGTGAAGACTTGACCTTGAAGAAACCAATCACAAAAGCGGCATTGGGTCAGGGCTAGCCTTGGAGGTGAAGCATCAACATGGAACCATCTCAGGAAGCCGCATCACCTCTTCCAAGGCCCTCACTTCCAGAAGCCTGTCCTTGCAAGATGCAATCATCGTTCCTGCTTTTTCATTGTCATTAAATTCTGTAGAAACCCATTGTCATTAGCTCCAAGTGTAAATTTGGGTCAAGGAGACAGAATAATAATGGGAATCTCAGAGTTCGACACCATAGTGACATTCAGCGTCCTCTGAATTGTGCTACATCAGCCAACAAGTCGGCGCTTGAATTGGATTTTGAGGTTATTTTAACCTTGGAATTGAGGTTATTTAACCATGGAATTATTTTTATAGAAGGGGAAAATGTATGTGAAAGGCTCTGTTTGTGTATTTCTCTCCTAAAGTTGTGTCTCTTTGGGAATTGGATTTGATCTTTATTATTTAATACCTCACTCTGGCCCGTCCCCTCTCCCGTTCCCCCTTCTGTATCCTCGCCCCCCCGCCCCAGCCTGGACGCGCTGCGTGGAAGTGCATGTTTGTAGCAGCTCGGGCCTCATCTCAGCGCTCGGATCCCTCCTGCCGCCAGAATCCACTGGCCTCTGTCTCATTCTTGGGTTTTCCTGCTGTCCTCGTTTACGTCTGTCCACATGTCAGTGTATTAAAACCCCAATGGGTTCCGTTTCTCCTTTTCCCCTCTGGATTTTAAATAAATATTTAAAACTGAGGCAATGGAATGACATACCTGTGGTCCTGTGCTTCTTCTCAAAGCTCAGGGGGGAAGTTTCTGGCTGGGCTGGGACAGGGAGTGGGAGGAGATGCTCAGAGGATGCCCTCCTTATGCTGTAACCAATACCACAAACTTGGTGGCTTCAAACAACACAGAACAGTCTCTCTCGCAGTTCTGGAGGCCAGAAGTTCACACAAGCAAAGTGTTGGCAGGGCCATGCTCCCTCCAAACCCTCAAGGAGAGGATCTTTCCTTGTCTCTTCCCGCTTTTGGTAGCCCCAGTCATTCCTTGGCTTTTAGCTGCAGTACTTCGGTCTGTGCCTCTGTGGTCACATGTGTTCTGATGTGTTTCTCTGCTCCATCTTCTCTTTATGAGGACCCCAGTCATATTGGATTAGGGCCCACCCTCATGATCCCACCTTAACTTCCTTTCATCTGCAAAGGCCTTATCTCCAAATGAGGTCACATTCACTGGTGCAGGGGGCTGGGACTTCAACATATCTTTTGAGGGGACACAATCCAACTCCTAATACACAGGGAGGAGGTACATTGAGGTTAACATGAGCAATTTGTTTTTATTATGATTGTGGTTAATTACACGTAACGTAAAATTTGCCACTCCTGACGGTACATTCACAATGGTGTGCAATGTCACCATGATCTAATTTCGTGTTATTTTCATCACCCCTAAAGGAAACCTGTACCCATTTTAGCAGTCACACCCTCCCCCAACCCCCGGAAACCACCAGGCTGCTTTCTGTGTCCACGGCTCTTCCTGCTCCAGACATTTTATATTACACTGGTGTGAAAGTCATTGCGGTTTTTTGTCATTACTTCTAAATGACAAAAACCGCAATGACTTTGGCACCAACCTAATACCAGTGGAATCATACAGTATGTGGCCTTTTGTGACCCCGGCCTCTTTCACTCAGCTTGATGTTTTCAAGATTCATCTGTGTCGTAACGTGTATCAGTACTTCATTCTTTTTATGGTTGAACGGATAAATCACATTTTGTTTACCTACTCATAAGCTGATGGACATTTGAGCCAAATTGGCGGACATTTGGGCTATTTCTACCTTTGCTATTGTGAATAATGCTTCAAAAGGAGTGATCCCTGCCTGTCATATTCTTGAGAGGTCACAATAGTACCTGCCACGGAAGAAGTCAGTGGGTGTGAGTCTGGGAGATGGGGTTGCCAGACTTAAAAAATAAAAATAGAGGATGCCCAGATGAATTTGAATTTCAGATAAACAATAGCTACTTTTTAGTACAAGTGTGCTCCATGCAATTTTGAGGATATGCTTGTGCTAAAAATCTTTTTTATTTGTTGTTTATCTTAAATGTATACATATCTGAGTATCCTGGCCTGGTTCCCACCCTCCCATTTTACATAGAGGCAACCGAAGCCCAAGGAAGGGCCCGTGATCACAGGTGAGGCCAAGGCAAAGCTGTGATTCAGGCCAGGCGCAGTGGCTCATGTCTGTAATCCCAGCACTTTGGGAGTTGGAGGTGGGTGGATCACCTGAGGTCAGGAACTTGAGACCAGCCTGGCCAACATGGTGAAACCCCGTCTCTACTAAAAAAAAAAATGCAAAAATTAGCCAGTCGTAGTGGCACACACCTGTAGTCTCAGTTACTTGGGGGGCTGAAGCAGGAGAATCGCTTGAACCTGGGAGGCAGAGATTGCAGTGAGCCCAGACCGTGCCATTGCATCCAGCCTGGGGGAGGGAGCCAGACTCCATCTCAAAAAAAAAAAAAGAAGAAAGGCTAAGCTGTAATTCACACCCATGACTGCTAACAGCACTGTTACATGCATCAGACCCTAGAGCTAGCAGACCTGAGAGCTCCTTTGAAATGCAAATTCTTGGCCTCACCCCAAACCTACTGAATCACAACCTCCAAGGATGGGATCAGCAATCCGGTTTTCACAAGGCCCCTGTAGATTCTGGTGCGTGCTAAAGTCCCAAGAACTACTGCACTGCACTGCACTGCTTCCTAAGGCTGGAAAATAGTTTCAAAAACTTGGGAAGCAGGGGCAATACAAATGTTCTTCTTATTTCTTTGCCTGACAATCAGAAATAGAATTGAGCCAGAATGGCCCATTCCTGAGGTCTGGCATACATTGTCACCCCTAGCTGTTCAAGAATGCTTCCCATTTTGTAGATGGGAAAGTTGTCACTGCAATGTCTGTTTTCCCCCATAGAAAGCTCTGCGAGAGGCCAGGCACGGTGGCTGATGCCTGTAATCCCAGCACTTTGGGAGGCTAAGGCGGGTGGATTGTCTGAGCTCAACAGTTTGAGACCAGTCTGTGCAACACGGTGAAATCCCATCTCTACTAAAATACAAAACATTAGCCGGACATGGCAGCGTGCGCCTGTAATCCCAGCTACTCAGGAAGCTGAGGTAGGAGAACTGCTTGAATCTGGGAGGCGGAGGTTGCAGTGAGCCGAGATTGTGCCTTTGCACTCCAGCCTGGGTGACAGAGTGAGACTCTGTCTCTAAATAAGTAAATAAATAAATAGCAAGCTCTGTGAGAGCAAGGAACACACCTTGTTCTCTGCTGCAGCTATGGAGTACTTTCAGTACTCACACTTGTTAAACAGTTGCCTTCAGGAACTCTTATCTTTATTTCCTCCACATGAGTTTGTAGAGCACCTTCCCCATGCCCAGTTGTGTGTGGGCACTGGAGGTACGGGCACGGATCTGGCAGCATGTCTGAGTAGCTCTGAGTCCTGTGGATGCAGCTGGAGGGGTTGGGCCATGTGTGATTAGAGGCTTGGAGATGGGGAGGCCATGTGCCTGAGAGGGGGAAAAGTGGGGGGTATAGTTGATGAAAGCAGGAGGAAGATAGGAGGTGACCCCCTGTGTTAGGGTTCTCCAGAGAAACAGAACCAATAGGCTCTATTAAGGGATTTATTATACAAAATTGGCTCATGCAATTATGGAAGCTGACAAACATTAAGATTGGCTGCTGGCAGCCTCGAGACCCAGGAAAACCTGATGGTTCAGTTTGAGTCCAAAAGGCCGGGAAAAAACCTGTCCCTGCTTGAAGGCAGTCAGGCAGAAGGAATTCACTCGTACTCAGCCTGTTCGTTCTATTCAGGCCTTCAACTGATTGGATGAAGCCCACCCACGCTGGGAAGGGCCATCTGCTTTACTCAGTCTACCCATGGGATTACCCAAATGTTAATCCCATCTAAAAACACCTTCACAGACACACTCCAAATAGTGGTTGGCCAAATATCTGGGCACCCTGTGGCCCAGTCAAGGTGATACATGAAATTAACCATCACACTCCTCAAGCTGAGGAATAATAGAAGTGAGCCAGATGGGGAAGGGTACTTGGGGGAGAGGGAACAGTGCCTGCCAAGGCCCAGAGGTAAAGGTAGCCCTGTGCATTTGGGAATGGTAACTGGTCCCATGCTACAGGAAAGGGTGAGGAGGCCTGTGGTATGGAGCTGGGAACATGACAAGTCACAGGTTTGCACAGATGAGCAGAGGTCTGAGTTGGCAAGTTGGGTTTCACTGCCATGGGGCCCTGGAGCAGAGCCATCCCTCCAGGAGGCAGCTGCCTGCGCTGCGAGGAAAGGAGAGAGGTCTGCACTACACTCAGAGCTCTGTGGGCATCAGCAGCATCTGCTAGGCCTGGAAGACATGGGTAGAGATTGAAAAAGCCAGCAAGAAGGGCCAGAGAGGGAAAGCAAGAGGAGCCATGTTAGAACTGTGATGCTCATGACTCTCGGCCTGGTCTCCAATCCCAGGAGGGCCAGTGAGGATGCTGGAGCTGGGCCAGCTCATTCCCAGCAGGGGCAGGTAGGAGGTTGTCGGGGACAGAAGGAAACTCTTCCTAAACTGGCAGTACCCACAGTTCCCAATCTCCTGTTGCACAACTGAGTGTCAGCAAACAGCCAGGTGAACTTCCCAGGCTGGGCCAGCTCCAGGGGAAAGCCCAGGCCAGCCTCTGTTTGCCCTGTTCACAATGAATCAAACCCTAGCTATGGTCACAACCTATGATGGCCAGCAGCCCAGGATTGAGACAGTGAAGAAAAGAAGAGCAAGAAAAGGAGAGGCTTGCAGGCAGATTTCAGTTCCTGACTGGGACATGGCCCTGGGTAGGTCATTCTTTCTCTTTAGGCCTCAGTTTCTCTCTCTGCAAAATGGGGCCGATATGCTCTGCCTTTCTTGCCAGCCACAAAAAGGACTATTGTTCAATAACAGTAGAGTGACCTGTATGAAATAAATAATATCCAATTGATTTTGGACCTGTAAAACCCAGTTTCATATGGTTCAACCCAAAAATAGCACCATTCAGAATAATAATGGCTACAATTTCTTGTGCACAGACGGCACACTAGGTGGCATGCTAGGTGCGATCTCGTGCATGTGATCCCATGTTTTCATCTCATGCACAATCTTGTGGGACACATGTTGTAACCCTGGCTTTTCAGATGAGGAAATTGAAGTTCAAAGAGGTTGCTTAAGTTGCCCAAGATCACAAAACAGGATTTGAACTTGAGAAAATCTTTTTGGGTCTTTTCCTCAGCCTAGCCACAGAGTTCCCCATGGGGACAATTTGCTCAGCCTATGTATATGTGGAAGCAGGTCACAAGTTGGTCTTTCACAGACCTTGGCTCTGGCCTTAATGAAGAAAGGTAGAATGTGACTTTTTCAGGAAATAAAGTGTTTCAGACAGGTGCATTTCCCCGATGCCCTCCAGCTCACCTGCTGTGTGACCTTTCCCATGCTGCCTCACCTCTCTGGGCCACTTCTTTCCTCATCTACATAATGGGGGGAATGTCCTATTTTCTCGAGCCTAGGATGGGCATGTTTTCACGTTTTGATATCTTTAAAAGTGGGAGGTAGCTTGCAATCACTGAAGTACACATGCAATGCAGGAGTCTTTCTTCCCCTCCCCCATCCCAGCTTGTCTGGGGGATAGTTAAACTGACGGCGATAGTTATTATAATCAGAAGACCCTTACGAACAAATTTATTTTATTTAACAAGCATTTTATGGGTGTGGTAGCTCACGCCTATAAACCCAGCACTTTGGGAGGCTGAAGTGGGAGGATCACTTGAACCCAGGAGTTCGAGACCAGCCTGGGCAACATAGTGAGACCGTCTATCCCTACCAAAAAATTTTAAAAACTTTTTAAAACCAAGCATTACAACTACATACCAATTTAATCTTCATAACAACCCAGTGAAGTAGGTACCACTATTATTCCCATTTTACAGGTAGAGCTACTGAGGCGCAGAGAAGTTCAGCAACTTGCGTTTCACCACCAGCCTGTACTGCCTGCCCTGAGGCCTTTTTTCTCTCTTTCGTTCCTGCCTAACTTCTCTTGACATTCCGCCAGGGCCAGTTGGAGGATAAGGCCAGACAAGCAAGACAGGACTACTTAAAGCCTCGGTCTTTAGAGGCATTCAAGCATATCTGAAATGTTAGGAGATGGAGAAAATTGTACGGTGGTAGGGTAGGTGCTGGATGAGCTTGGAGGAATTTCTTGGATAGTCTCGGGTGGAGAGTGAGATCCCCAAGGGGCAGCCTGAGGGACAGTGAGGACGCTGAAGACCACTGACTCCCGCAGAGGAGAGGCACTCGGAAGCGCCTCTGCATTGCATTCACAGTTCTCAGCTCTGCTTTGGAAGGCAGTAGCTCTCCTTATTCACCCTTCCCCTGCACAGGCTGCACCTGGGATTTCTATGCTCGAGCAGATGGAGACCCCAGACCATTGGCCTAAATGCCTGAATGTTATAAATCAGAAGTATTTAAAATGACACTGCCATTTTTACATTTAAGTTTTAGAAATTTAATTAATTAATTAAATGGTGTCCAAAAGATTTGTACAACTAAAAATTATTCACGAGGCTAGCATGCAGCCTCTAAATGCCCATATCAAGAACCAGCTTCAATTGGCCGGACGCAGTGACTCACACCTGTAATCCCAACACTTTGGGAGGTTGAGGCGGGCGGATCATTTGAGGTCAGGAGTTTGAGACAAGCGTGGCCAACATGATGAAACCCCGTCTCTACTAAAAATACAAAAATTAGCCAGGCGCGTTGGTGGGTGCCTGTAATCCCAGTTATTCGGGAGGCTGAGGCAGAAGAATTGCTTGAACCTAGGAGATGGAGGTTGCAGTGAGCCAAGATTGTGCCACTGCACGCCAGCCTTGGGTGACAGAGCCAGACTCTGTCTCAAAAAAATAAAAATAAAAATAACTAGATTCAGGCTGTATGTGGACACCATTCTAAAGACATCAGACACACACATTTAGGAGTAATAATGATGCAATATTGCCAAATGTTTCTCAGCAACCATGTACAACTGTTGCAAGCAGTGTTTATTTCTAACTCAGGAGGCTCTCTAACCACACATTGCAGGAAAATAGACTTTCAGTGTTTCTGGCAAAACAAGAGTTTTTGTTGACATTTATGCAGAAAGGGAAGAGTTAAAATGTTAATTTGTCTTTTTTCTTACTTCTGAGTTCAAGTTCGCTCAAATCCTCTCTTGAAGCAGTGTCTGTCTCCTATGTCTGCGGTGGCATCATCCGCGAAGTATGAGGACACTTGACCTGTTGTTTTCAGAGTCGAGTGCCACATGTAGAGATTGTTTCCTCTATATGTGCTGGTTGTGAAACAGAATGATTAGCGATGTGGATCCCACTGTGCCAGTACCAGGCACCAGATCCCAAAGGACAGAGGTGCTTATCTGTTATTTAATAAACTGTTGTGTGTGTGTGGGTGTGCAGGTGGGTGTGATATGTGGGGCCCTCTAAATCCCGGGGCCCCAGTAGTCCAGGTCTAATGATGGTGCTCTCCCCACACAATGCTCAGCTTCTCCTCAAAATACATGGTATCTGGGCTGGGCGCGGTGGCTTACATCTGTAATCCCAGCACTTTGGAAGGTTGAGGTGGGTGGATCACTTGAGGTCAGGAGTTCAAGATCAGCCTGGCCAACATGGCGATACCCTGTCCCTACCAAAAATGCAAAAAAAAAAAAAAAAAAAATTAGCCAAGTGTGGTGGTGACACCTGTAATCCCAGCTACTCAGGAGTCTGCATAGGAGAATTGCTGGAACTCGGGAGGTGGAGGCTGCAGTGAACTGAGATCGTGCCACTGCACTCCAGCCTGGGTGATAGAGTGAGACCTTGTCTTAGATAGATAGATAGATGGATGGATAGATAGATAGATAGATAGATAGATAGATAGACAGACAGACAGATAGATAGATGATAGATAGGTGGATGATAGAGATAGATAGATAGATAGATAGATAGATAGATAGATAGATGATAGAGATAGATCGATGATAGACAGATAGATGATAGATAGATGATAGAGATAGATAGATGATAGATAGATAGATAGATGATAGAGATAGATGATAGATATAGAGATAGATAGATAGATAATAGATCGATAGATAGATTGATAGATAAGTGGTATCTGGAGTTGGTCCCCATCATCTCACCCCTGGACCACTGCATCAGCTCCAACTGGTTTCTCAGTTTTACTCTCCTACCCTTGCCCTCCCCATTCTTCCCTTTCAGACAGAGCGATCTTTCTAAAGAACCAATCTGGTTATGTCTTTCCAACCCCTTTTAAAATCTTTCCATTTCTCTCCAACACTTCCTAAGTCTAGCGAACCCCTCAGCCTGGCTTTCATGCCCTGCAGGCTCCGTCTCCTGCCAACCTCTTCAACATAAAGTCTGGCCACTCCGACCTATCACATGCTCCAGCTGCACAGACCTTCCAGCTCCCCAATCCACCCACTCTTTCACCTGCTCTCTTCCCTCTTGGTAACTCCAATCATTGTTTCAAGTCTCAAATGAGAGCAATGAAAATTCAAAAAATAAACCAAGCTGGCAAAAAAACAAAAAAGAAAGGAAAAAAAAAGGGACATTTCTGTTCTGATGAGGATGGGGATAAGGAGACTCACTTGTGCATTGCCAAATTGACGTTCAAAATCCTTAGTGCTTTTGGATTTGTCATGTTTGGGAGGAGGGTTTTTAAAACATCGGCTTTCTTGAGGTTGAATAAATAAAAGAAAATGCACACATTTTAGGTTTGCAGTTTTTACAACTATATGTGTGTATATAATGACCACCACGATGACAACCTGGATCATTGTCATCCACTTCACTGTTCTTTCATACCCTTTTGCAGTCAAATTGCCCTCTTTTGCCCTTGGCAACCACTGATCTGATTTCTAAAATTATAGATTTGTTTGGGCTGTTCTAGAACAGAACGGTACAGTATATAAGCTCCTTTATATCTGGCTTCTTTTGTTCAGCATAGTGTTTTTGAGATTCATCCATGGTGTTACATGTATCAGTAGTTTAACTATTTTTATTGTTAAGCAATATTCCTTTGTAAGAAAATGCCACATTTTTATTTACCATTTTCCTGTTGATGGGCATTTGGATTGTTTCTTTCTTTCCTTTTTTTCTTTTTTTTTTTAGACAGAGTCTTGCTCTGTCTCCAGGCTGGTGTGCAGTGGCATGATCTCGGCTCACTGCAACCTCCGCCTCCCAGGTTCAAGTGATTCTCCTGCCTCAGCCTCCCGAGTAGCTGGGACAACAGGTGCGTGCCACCACGCCCGGCTAATTTTTGTATTTTTAGTAGAGATGGAGTTTCTCCGTGTTGGCCAGGCTGGTCTCAATCTCTTGACCTCATGATCCACCCACCTCAGCCTCCCAAAGTGCTGGGATTACAGGCGTGAGCCATGGCCCTTGGATTATTTCTAATTTTGGCTATTTTGAGCAATGCTGTTGTGAACATTATTATGTAAAA